>NW_028234422.1:40302287-40304787 GCF_977035675.1 Penaeus japonicus | reverse complement strand
TAAAAATGGTTTGAAAGAGAGTGAATAACTTCAAAGCTCTATAATGAGAGATGTGATTGACGCGCTTCGGATCATGAATTCATCAGATTCACATGTAGTTATAATGAAGACTATAATGAAGAATTTGAAACACACAGCTCAGTTATTAAATTTCATTCAGCTTTTTTATTTTTACATTCGTCGAAATGAAGTTTAAAGCATCTCATTTTCCAAATAGGAGCGCGCGAGCATTATTAATGCTAGTACGTAAAACTTTTCTCTTGAAGCAGTGTTTGCTTGGGACAAAGTTTTCAAACGTAAGTGACTAGCACACTTGGAAGAACGGAATGGTAACTGTAATTGCAATCATACAAATAATGGTGTATCTTAATTATAATAATTAATCATAATTATTTCAGCAGTAATAGCATTGGCAGTGATAACAGTAACAAAATAGCAAAAAATAATTATTGCAATTGTTAACAACTACATTTTGGATAGCAATAACAAAAATAATGATAATGACAGAAAAATACTGTTATTTACAACAGCAGCCCAAGCTATATCAGCAACTTTCAAAACAAGATATAAAACAACTATTGCATCATAATCTTGACACAAATGTATTTTGTAATCCATCACCATCCAGAGCCATTATTGCGAGGTTTTCCAAATGCCAGAAATAATTTATTGTACTTAATGGAGCTTCTGTCAGCATCTATCAATCCTTTGTTTGGCATCAGGATTACACAGAAACCTATCAATGGATCCGAAGGAACTGTGTAGCTAACTTGCTTACGGCCCGGGGATTGGTTGATTGGAATTTGGTGATAAGCCTATCCAGCTAACCCTCTAATTAAGCCTCATCTAGCGACATAGATCCAGCTGACGAAAAAAAATCATAGGATTATTTTCGTCTAATGAATTTATAGGGAAGAATTATCTGACTACAAATATGTGTAAAATCTAGACACGGACCATAGTAGAACAATGCATTACAAATGTTTAGAGTGGTAGATGAGTAAATTGAGAAGGATCGATTATTTCATATCCTTAAATAGAATAAGATGAACTAAAGGCAGCTTATGGAAGAATTTGGTAGTAGATTATATAGAGTTCTCGGCAAGCTCATAGGATACGACCAGCCAGATTGACAAAACACGCATAGAATAAGGGAAGGAAAAAAGAAAAGAAAAAAAAAAAAAAAAAACTCTCTCTGGAAGTACGTTGTCTCCTAGAAGCTAACTGGCTCAGTGCAGAAGGAGCAGCGAGCCGATCCAGAGACTGGCTCTTTCAGCACAGCGGGCGGGTGGGAGGTTCTGTGCATCATCAAGAACATGTGAAAACTATCGCTACCCCCTTCCTGTCCAGGCGGTTGGCTAAATTACAGTCACACTTTTTTCACTTATACGCCCATCGGCTCCTTAGCTAAGTTACATTAGATCAAAGCCGCGGGTAGAGCTTTCGTTTTCTAGTTTGTTTTATAGGGTCTTGAATCGATTTGGGGGGTATTTTAGATTTGTGATAAAGAGTGGTAGATGAATAGAATTTTGGAGGAGGCTGAGTTAGGTGAATGTAGTGTTGTAGTTTTGGGGGGTATATTGAGGGCAGATTAGGATAGACTGTGAATTTTAGAAGGCTAATAGATAGACAGCTGATGCCGAAAGATGGGATTAGATTATTTTAGTTAGGTGGTGAAGTAAGGTATTGAAAAAGTTTAGATATAGACTGGGAGTAGATATGTGATAAAGAATAACTCTAATATATTATGTAATATATTTAATA
This sequence comes from Penaeus japonicus, assembly GCF_977035675.1. NCBI lineage: Eukaryota > Metazoa > Arthropoda > Malacostraca > Decapoda > Penaeidae > Penaeus > Penaeus japonicus. The sequence goes on along the minus strand of NW_028234422.1, from coordinate 40,303,023 downwards.
ATATTATTAGTATATTTTAGGGTAGATGGAGTAGATTAAATGTAGATTTGTAGTGAACGAATAGGGAGATTATGTCAAAAGGTGCAGATATATTATGAAATGAAATATATGTATATATATTTATATATATATATATATATAGTATTTATATATGACTAACTTACCAGCGACTAGTTACTTAGATTTGAATAAGCCAGGTTAACGAGTAGACCTACATGGTGGTGTAAGTAGCGGTAGATTAAAAGTAGCTTCGTAGTAAAGCGTAGTGAATGTGCAGACTATTTAGGCATCCCAGAGCATATATTTTTCATTAAGGTTGATGTCGGTAGACCATTGTTTCATTAGACAGTGACATGCATATATTCAATAAATCCAATTTTTAAGGAAACTCGTCCCTTATCAGTCCAGGTTTTGACATCTCGTTTGACACCCAAACAAAAAATATTGTTGGAAAGAAAGAATGACGAATATGTATATTCATTTTTTAAAATCATTTTCTGTATCTATCCTATAATGCCAAACTAGCTGTGTGAGTATATGCATGTATGCATTTTTTTTTTCTTTTTTTGAGTAGAAATAACTGAAGTAACTGGAAGCAAAGTGGCAGACGACCATGAGTCTGTCATGTTCACCATCTGAGTCATGTTCACCATCTGAGCGCAGGGAGCAAACTGACCTTATCTTCACTATCTGGCTTGAGTAATGCCTTCCAGCAACTTATTGCCTGACCAAACCC
>NW_028234422.1:40279787-40282287 GCF_977035675.1 Penaeus japonicus | reverse complement strand
GACATCCTTCCCCTTCCTCTGCTCTACCTCACGTATGTATTATCCTATATCAGATACACATGCCTATGATGTCCATACATGGTGCTGTGAAAAGTGAAAAAAAAAAAAAAAAAAAAACGCACTGCTCCTAAAACTGCTTTTGTTGCAAACCTGACAAGTATGAAATCGTCTGAAAAAGACTCGTTACCTACAAGGCCACGCCCATCCCCACTTATAAGCAAGTCCAAGACCAGGAGTAGCGAACCAGTTCGTTGAAAGTTGACATCAGAGATCCTCATCCACGGCCGAAAGCCGCATTCCAGGTTGATTTCCAAATGTTTTGGTAGTTTTAGCGAAATTGTATGTCAAGACATATTGTCACATTATTCCAAGGAGAGTTATATTTTCAACTGCATTATTCCAAGGAAAGTTATGTTCTCAACTGCGTTTTGTTATGTAGTTCCATCTGTTTTAAAGTTTGTAAACGATAACACAAATGCTGAATACTAAATAAAGTTACATGAAAATTTATGTAGGACTACAAACACTGAAACCTTTACCATGCATTTCCTCAGAATAAGAATTTCTGAGTTCATTCGTTTTGACATTTTACGGAAGCATAGCTACACATGTACGTAAACGCACGCTCATGTAAGTGCATGTCTTCGTAAATACAATCATGCATAAACATATAGATATATAAGCACACGCATGCACACTTACATGTATATACATACATATAAGCATTCATACATACATACATGCATACATACACACATACATACATACATGAATATAAACATTCATGCATACATACATATTTACATATTTTAACACACACACACTAATACCCATCGGGTTGTTCATCTCATACTATGAATTATAACAGAACTGGCAGAGCCAATATAGCCAACAGAGGTTATGCTAGAAAAAGCAAAATAAAATGTCTACATTTATTAAATAAAAATGAGCAAACAAAAACATAGAAGAACAGAAATCAGAATTGACATAAAAGCAACTGAACATAAAAGGGTGATACTAAAACTGAACAAAAAGAACAACAGTAAAACTGAAAAGAATAAGCAATACCAAAATTAAATAAAAATAAGCACTAAAAAACGGTCCAGCCTAACAAGTTTAATTACTATTCAAAACAAAGCATTATTCCTAAAATAAGATCCGCCCTTTAGTCTTGTAACCCAAAATCACACTTGTCTTAACATGACGAACTGGAGGGTAAGGTGGGCCTTGCAGTACAAATCCGTATATATATAGCGACGATGTTAACAATAGCAATTGCCAGAGGCGATTGTTTAGCCCCTGGTTCAATTTCATTAAAACAAATAATTACTAATACCCTTCAAATACTTCTTATTAGCTGGACCTTACAAAATCGAATTTAAAAAATAAACAAATACGAATACCATACGAACATTAAAAGTGCAAAAGGAATCAATCAAAAGTAATTAAAACGAAACAAAAGGAACATAAAAAATCGTGCATAGATTATATAAAACAATTAATTAAAAATAACTCATTAAAATGAACTTGAAAAAGATACGCTACATAAAATGAACAAAAGTGAAGTTAAAACTGGCACCCTGACAGAACAGAAATCTAGGGGGCAGAACCAAGTTTTGGGGTTACTAATGTAAATATAGGTGACTACACTACAACGATGGCGATGTTGTTGCTTTGGCGTCAACCGTGTCATCATTTCTCTGCCACTGTTGTTGTCATTTTCATTATTATCATTGTTCTTATTTTCAGTGTTATTACCTGTGTTATCATGGTTTTCCGAACCATTACTTTATCATTATTGTTAATATTATTTTTATTATCATTATTTTTTCACTATTATTATCATTACTATCATTATTATTGCTATTATAATATTACTTAATATCATCCTTAGCATTAGCTTTGACATTAGCCTTAGCATTAGCATTATTTTTTCATTATCATTATCATTACTATCATTATTATTGCTATCATAATTTTCATTCATATCATCATTATTATTAGCATTGACATTAGCCTTAGCATTAGCATTATTATCCTCATTATCATTATTGCTGTTATTGTTGGCGTTGTTATTATCATTATAATTAATATCCTTATTAGTTGTAGTAGTAGTATTGTCATTATAATTGTCACTAGTATCATAACGATTATTATCATTATCCTTATCCCTATTATTTTTGCATTGCAATTACAGTCGATTTTAGCAATAACAGCAGCAGCAGCAGTAGTAATAGCAGTAGTAGTAAAGTTGTATCATTATCATACAAACATACATATATTCACATACATGTAGAGAGAGAGAGAGAGAGAGAGAGAGAGAGGGGGGGGAGAGAGAGAGAGAGAGAGAGAGAGAGAGAGAGAATGAGTGAGTGAGAGTGAGAGAGAGAGAGAGAGAGAGAGAGAGAGAGAGAGAGAGAGAGAGAGAGAGAGAGAGAGAGAGAGAGAGAGAGAGAGAGAGAGAGAGAGAGAGAGAGAGAGAAGCATATAAGTATACATA
>NW_028234422.1:40207465-40209965 GCF_977035675.1 Penaeus japonicus | reverse complement strand
GGGGAGGGAAATTAAGGGGAGGAAAGGGTGAAGGAAGGGGAGGAGAAAAAGAGGTTGAAAGAGACGAGGGACGGATGGAAGTAAAAGAACGGAAGGAGAGAGAAAGGTGGAGTGGGAAAGAGTTAGGAATGGGTAGGGGGGTTGGGAGAAAGAGGAAGAGGAAGGGAAAAAAGAGACAAGCAGAAGACGAAAAGCAAGGATAATAGATGAGGACAATAAGGAGAAGCGAGGAAAAGAAGAGGAAGAGATGTGAGTGAGAAAGGGAGAGAAAAAGAGGAGGGAAGTTGAGAGGAAGCTATGAGAAGGGAGAATGAAAATGGAGAGAAACAAAATTGGGAAGAGGGGTCACAGAAAAATGAGGGGAAGTGTAGGGGGCAAGAGATTAGGAAGGACGGGAGGGTAAGAGATTGGGAACACGTAGTAAGGGGAATAGGGAGATTAAAGATAAAGGGGAAGAAAATGGAAGAGGGGAAGAGTGAAAGAGACAAGTAAAGACATACAAGGGGCATATCATGATAACAATAGTGAAGATAATGATAATCATAATCATGATGATAACAATAATAACATCAATTATCAACCTCATTATCTTGAGTAGTAGTAGCATCATAATTACTCAAATCATTGTCATCTCTATCATTACTAGTACTATTGTCATCATTATCATTATAATCATTATCATTATGTTTATTATAACTTTTATTATCATAATTATAATCATTGATATTATTATCATTATCTTTATCATTATTATCATGACCATTATTATCATTGTTATCATTGTTATCATTATAATCATTATCATTATCACAATCATTTTTATTATCACTATCATCATTATGATTATTATTATCATCTTCATTATAATCATCATTATCATCTTCATTATTCTCATTATTATCAGTTACCTCATTGTTATCATCATCTTCATCATCATCATCATCATCATCATCATCATCATCAATTTTATTACTTTTATTATTATCATTATTCTATCATTGCTAATTAGTGTCATTATGATATAACATCATTATAGAAATAAATATCATCATTGTCATTATAATACAATACAATATGATATAGTATAATGTTATTCTTATTAAGACAACAGTAATAATACCCATTGCAGTAATGCAAATGACAATCATAACAAAAATAAAAACAGCAACAATAATGATAAAAATCCTACTTATAACAATGATAATAATACCTGCAGTGAGGAGGGAAGAAAGTTAAAGCTTTTATGATGGAAATATGATTATAAGGATAATCAATCAGTACGTATAGATATGAAATTTATTTAGACGTAACAAACAATAGGAACTGCACTAATATTTTCAACTTGTTTTTCCCTCAGGATGAAAAGAATCAAGTTTTAACAACCAATGTCTGGCTGGATCAGGTATGTAAGCCTTCTTTCTTTTCTACACTAACGTTTGCTTTTACGGAAACAAACGGGTGTGCCAGTGCGTGCGCGCGCGCGTGTGTGTGTGTGTTTGTGTGTCTTTGTATATGTGTGTGTGTGTGTATGTGTGTGTGTGTGTATATATATATATATATATATATTGTTTTTTTTGTTGTTGTTGTTGTTATCTATAGATGCATAGATAGATAGATAGATAGATATGGATAGATAGACAGATAGATAAATAGATAGAAAGATAGGCAGATAAATAAATAGGTGTATGTGAATATATGTATATATATATATATATATATATATATATATATATATATATATATATATAATGTATATATATATATATATATATATATATATATATTATATATATATATATATATATTTATATATACATATATATATATATATATATATATATATATATACATATATGTGTGTGTGTGTGTGTGTGTGTGTGTGTGTGTGTGTGTGTGTGTGTGTGTGTGTGTGTGTGTGTGTGTGTGTGTGTGTGTGTGTGTGTGTGTGTATGTGTGTGTGTGTGTGTGTATGTGTGTAGAGAGAGAGAGAGAGACCGTGATACGCACATAAACACACATATACGCTCAGATACACATATATCCCATGTCACAATGGTTTTCCACATAAGTACATTGACAATTTATGCACGTTTACGTGGAATATGCATACATAAACCAGGACGGCTTACAAGCAAGTATTTTCTGAATATAGCTGCAGATTGTATGTGTATTATTGTATCTTATAACATTATAAAGCAACAGGCTTGGGTAGGGCTGCATAGCCACTGACTATACATGTGAGGTGAAGTAAAACAGAAAATAAACAAGAAACGAATATTACAATCAGAAAAAAAACTAAAATCAGAATAAATTCAAGACTGAAGATGGGCTCCAATGAGTCCTCACTGATAGCCGGCAAATTTAACTGCCAGATAACTTTTAAGTGCTAGTCGATAGCTGGAAATCTGTGTTTCTGAATGTCACTAAAACCATCCAAGAAATACAGCTACACGCGATTGTGTGGTTAGATTAGATTAGTGTTGAATAATTACATGCCTGC
>NW_028234422.1:40184965-40189965 GCF_977035675.1 Penaeus japonicus | reverse complement strand
GATCTTGTCAGCACAGATTAAAGCACGCCGAGGAACACCAATAACATATGCTAACCAGAGTACACCAACCATGTCGACTTCGTTTCATCAAACATAAACCCTCCGATTGACCCTCTCTCCCTTTGTTTGACTTTAACTCCCTACCCAGAACAGGTTGACCTTGTTTTGCCGAGCATAAATCCTGCAAATGACCTTACGCCTATCCCCTCTCCGACCTTGTGCCACAAGCATAAACATTATTTTTCACCTTATATCTCTCTCCCGAACAGGTCGACGTAACCAACAGAACGGCTGATGTTGACCTTACAAACTACATTCCTAATGGCGAGTGGGAATTGCTGGAAGCGAGAATCATTAGAAATGTCATCTACTATTCATGTTGCCCTGAGCCATTCCCGGACGTCACCATTACAATAACCATAAGGTATGTTGGAAGAGGAAGTGTCACTGCTTGCTGGAAAAGAAGGTTTCCACTGACAGCAGAGTAGGAGGAGTAGGTTGCCAATATATACGTCCCTCTGGTTGAGGGTGATTTTGTTGTTGTTGTTGTTAAATAGTGTTTTGACCTAGTTTATCTATTGAATCTTTCTCTTTGGACCTGTCTCCACCCATTACCACCTCATTTTTTCCTTTCTTCGCTGGAAGACCCTTTACTGCAAATAAATGATAGTCTTAGCCCACTGTCTCTTCCTTATTTCTCTAAATGCCCTCATCCCCCGTCCCAAATCCCTAACTGCAAATACTCAATCTCTTTTTCTCTCTATATCTATTCTAATCCCACAATCTCTATCTCAAAATACTTTTATATCTATTAAATCCCCTCCTCTTCTCTTTCATCTTCCACTTCTCATCTACCGTACTCTCTCCGCCTTCTCATCTCTCTACTGCTCCGATCGCCTCTCTCACCTCCCATCTCTCTATCTCCCCCCGCCTTCTCATCTCTCCCCTCTGACGCTGGCCTCTCTCACCTCCCATCTCTCTATCTCCCCCCGCCTTCCCATCTCTCCCCTCTGACGCTGGCCTCTCTCACCTCCCCTCTCTCTATCTCCCCCCGCCTTCCCATCTCTCCCCTCTGACGCTGGCCTCTCTCACCTCCCATCTCTCTATCTCCCCCCGCCTTCTCATCTCTCCCCTCTGACGCTGGCCTCTCTCACCTCCCATCTCTCTATCTCCCCCCGCCTTCTCATCTCTCCCCTCTGACGCTGGCCTCTCTCACCTCCCATCTCTCTATCTCCCCCCGCCTTCTCATCTCTCCCCTCTGACGATGGCCTCTCTCACCTCCCATCTCTCTATCTCCCCCCGCCTTCCCATCTCTCCCCTCTGACGCTGGCCTCTCTCACCTCCCATCTCTCTATCTCCCCCCGCCTTCTCATCTCTCCCCTCTGACGCTGGCCTCTCTCACCTCCCATCTCTCTATCTCCCCCCGCCTTCTCATCTCTCCCCTCTGACGCTGGCCTCTCTCACCTCCCATCTCTCTATCTCCCCCCGCCTTCTCATCTCTCTACTCTGATGCTGGCCTCTCTCACCTCCCATCTCTCTATCTCCCCCCGCCTTCTCATCTCTCCCCTCTGACGCTGGCCTCTCTCACCTCCCATCTCTCTATCTCTCTCCGCCTTCTCATCTCTCCACTCTGACGCTGGCCTCTCTCACCTCCCATCTCTCTATCTCCCCCCGCCTTCTCATCTCTCCCCTCTGACGATGGCCTCTCTCACCTCCCATCTCTCTATCTCCCCCCGCCTTCTCATCTCTTCCCTCTGACGCTAGCCTCTCTCACCTCCCCTCTCCCCCTTCTCCCCAGACGGAAGACCCTATACTACATGTACAACGTTGTCCTGCCGTGCATGATGATGTCGGTACTGACGCTGCTGGTATTCTGCCTGCCGCCGGACTCCGGGGAGAAGATCGCCCTCGGCGTCACCGTCCTCCTCGCCTTCAGTGTCTTCATGCTGGCCATCGCCGAGAAGATGCCCGAGACGTCGGAGTCCATCCCGCTCATAGGTGAGGATGGCAGTAGTTATGATGATGATCATGATAACGATTATAAGGACAGTAACTAAATCAATTATGTTAATCATTATAGGGATAACGCTGGTAATACTGATATTTATAATAATAAGAATAATAAAAGTAATAATGTTAATGAATATGATAATAGCAATAATAATAACAAAGATGGTGATAGTAATAATTATGATAATGATATGGATGATAATGGTAATTATAATGATCATAGTAATGACCATGTTAGTGATGATAACGATGGTAATAATGATATTGATAATAATGATAAAGAATATAACAATGGAAAAATATAATGATAATAATGATAATGATAATGATGATCATGATAAGAACGACAAAAAATTATATTAGTGATAATAATGCAAATAGTAATTTTGAAGATAATCATGATAGTAATAATGATGTTGATAATCATAATGATAATAATGATAGTGATAACAACTATGACAGTAGAAATAAGGATGATGATATTGATAGCAATAAAAATGCTGATAATTATAAATAATGATGATAATTATAATAATGATAATGATGATAACAATAGTAATAATGATAACAATGATGACGTTGATAATGAAACTATAATGATGATAATGATATCAGTATCAATAATGATAGTAATAATGATAATGGTATCATCATTACTAACAATAGCAATTATGATAATAATGATAGTAATGATAATAATACTAATAATGATAATGATAATGACACTATCATCATTACTAACAAAGATAACATTGTTAATAATGACAATGATAATGATTTTAACATCATAGTAGCAACAACGATAATGATAATAAGATAATAATGGTGGTTATAATGGTAGGAATAATTATCATAAGAGTAATAATAATAATAATAGTAATGATAATGGTGATATTAATAATAATGAGGATAATAATGATAAGAACAATAATGATAATGATAGTAAGAACAATTAGATAATTGTCATTATTATTATCATTGTTGATAATGATAACATCAATTATAAAAATAATGATAATAGCAATAGTGATGATAATAACTGTAACAACAACATCAATAATAACAATGATGATAATCATAATAATTAAGGATTATAATAATAATGATAATGATAATCGTGAAAATAAACATAATGATGATGATAACCACGATAACAATAATAATAGTAATAGTATTAATATAATGATAATGTTAGTAAAGATGATAGCAGTGATGATGATGATAACGCTAATTTAAATGTCGATTTTTTTTTTTTAATAGCACTATAATCATTATAACTAATGGTAATGATGGTGATGACGATGATACTGCTGAAAAAAATTATGATAATGATACTAAGTAAGATTAACTGAGAAGTTTTCTAGATTACAGCTTTTGAATTTTGTAACATGAAATATCGGCTGAATTCGGAATTGCCTTGTTTTCAACCTTCCTGTCAGAGAAGGTTGGCCAGAGAACAATGGGGTGTATTTTTAGCTAACATCATTATTTCTAATTTTTGGTTGTCTCGTTCTTTTTTATTCTTCCAGTTATTTCGTCATTTTGTTTTGCTTTATTCTTAAGGTTGTTTCCTCTTTTCTTTTTTTTTATCTATATATTTATTTGTTTATCTGTTTTGCATTCTTTTCGTCTTTTCTTCGGGAAGAGACCAAAGCAAAGGTCACCGGAGACCAAACTTCAGGCCTGAGCGAGCAACTCAATCGAGTGTGTGATTATATTGTTGTCTGATGTCTTAGCGTGTTGTTTGATGAGCTTGTTGGCACGTGAGAACAAGGAGACAAGGATGAGGAACTAGGGAGGGAGGGAGACGAGAGGATGAGAGAAAGAGAGATAGAGACAGGGAGGGAGGCAAGAGAGAGAAGGGAAATGTAAGAGAGAAGGTGTGTGCGTCAGTGTGTGTAAGAGAGAGAGAGAGAGAGAGAGAGAGAGAGAGAGAGAGAGAGAGAGAGAGAGAGAGAGAGAGAGAGAGAGAGAGAGAGAGAGAGAGAGAGAGAGAGAGAGAGAGAGGTGATCAAGTTAGAAAGAGACAAAGTGGAGGTCATTATTCACTTATCTCCGGCATTAAGATTGGCTGACTGTGGATTTAGGGGGCTGGAGCCCGGAGACCGGAGGAACTGTCCGGGGAAGGAGCTTGTGACACGCACAGTATTGCAGATATGGTGAGGCAGACGTTGGTGGTTTTGATAAGAAAATATGTATATATAACGTACAAAAGGAAACTTTGATATAACTTACACAAAATTACGTAAATTAGACACAAAAAGGTTTGATCTTATCTTGAAATACACAACATATATTTTGGTTAGAAATATAAAATCTAAAAACCGTGCTTTGTCCTCAGAAGTGAAACGGACGTGTCAATGAGTTACTATTTCGAAAATGAATATGACTGTGAAGCAAAAGAATATATTTTTCTGGGACTGCTTTATGTGTGTGTGGGTGTGTTTGTTTGTACGTTCTAGTCTGTATACTTTTGCGGTCGTCTCAGAAAATGGGGGACTGGCAATTCGCTTCTCGTCAGTTATAGAGGCAAAACAATTTGACAAGGAACAAATAGTACCAAGTTATCTCCCAGAATGGCGAATGTAGCTGTGTGACTTCTCAACGCCGCCCCCCCCCTCCCCCCCAGCCAACCAGCTTGATATGCAAACAGCGCTTTGCAAGCTCTTGAGCTGGAATCGAATTACCAGCTCGTACATACAAATCTCGGTTCCCTTGAAACCCTTCTCTCAAGCCAGTGTAACTTATCCCAAAATAGGAAGCAAATCTTGCTTGACTTGCCAACTCTCTCTTTCTTCCCCTCTCTATTTCTCTCCCTCTCTCTCTAAATCTCTCATAACCCCCCCCCCCTCTCTTTTTCTATCCCCCTCCCCTCTCTCTCTCCTATAACGTTAAAGGTATACATGGAGTCGCAACATGTTGGAGAGAGAACCTGAAACTATCTTTGGTTAATATGAAAGGATTTATTGTGGATTCGTTGCAGAGGAATC
>NW_028234422.1:40124965-40129965 GCF_977035675.1 Penaeus japonicus | reverse complement strand
ACACTGAAAGAGGTGATACTTTGATAATCTTGTGCATAATTGCCACGCCCAAGCCCCCTCCACCCCTTAAAAAGATCCTTCAAGCTTTCCTTTAGCCCCGTATGGAAAGCATGGCAACTGTACACCCTGGTGTTGCCCATTGCATGCCTGGATGATCTATGTAGAACGATTAGAAAAAAAGGGCGTGACCAGGGGATTAGGATTGGAATTTTGTTTAAATAGAAATTAAATAGCAATTGCGTGAAATTAAGTGTTCTTGGCATTGTGATGTTGAGAGGACTTGGAAAGCAAATCTCAGTAAATGAACTGTACATTTGTCAATTACTGCACACTTCTCAACATTTTTTTTTTTTTTCTTTTCTTTTCTTTTTTTTCTTTTTTTTGTGCGCACACCCAAGATATCGGCGGAATATGCAGTACTTTTCAAACTAGATGAACACTACTAACCACAGAAACTCTTTTCAGTTATCTTTATCAATGAACTTAACATCATGCAACAGACGGAATATCAGAAGTGGTGCAACCGGTTCAAGGATCTGTGTAGATTGCAAAACCGTACAGCAACATTCCCTGCATCAAATACCTGCGACGAAAGAACCCGCCAACGAACCGAACCTTCACTGCCATCTCTCAGCATAATCGATCTACCAGCAACAGATAGGAATTTACAGCATTTATATATTCGCAGAAACCCCCACTTGCACGCAACCGTATTGTAATTATGAATATGAATATGAACCGTATTGTAATTATGAATATGAATATGAACCGTATTGTAATTATGAATATGAATATGAACCGTATTGTAATTATGAATATGAATATGAATATGAATAACTTGCATGTGTGAGCGAGGGAGAGAGCGAGAGAAAAAGTGAGAGAGAGAAAGACCAAAAATGTGCATTAACTGGATCTATTTTCCTCAACATATCAGATAAAATCTTTCGGAAGAGTGCGTTGAAATGTTATATCTAAAAGCGTTTACATGCTTTACACCTATAAGATAATCAAACTATCCATTTAACTAAATACTAATTGATAATTTTAGACTTCCGACGGGCAATTATATAATCCATCACCACCATGCAAATGGATGAAAATTTCAAAACGGTACAGTTTTCTATCAACTTCAGAATCAGATGTTTAAGATTTTTCTAGGGTATCAGATTTTTTTTTTTTTTTTAAGTACAACGTTTTAGATCATTTCAGTAGCTAATTACATTAAAACTGGAGGTTTAACTGAATATTTTACTGATCTATATTTCACAATGTAAATAATTAACGTCTGGAAATCACATTTTGAAACTTAGCCTCAACACGATATGAAGTCATAATGTTTCGGACAAGTAAAACCAAAATGGCTCATCCACCTCGGGTTTCCTCGTCCGATGAGGAAATCTGCGCGACCTCGAAACGTTCCTCCAGTTACGTCCGTGGCTGTCTTATTGCGGTCGGTGTGCAGCGTCTAAGCGCCGAATAGATTTCTAGTCTTGAATCCCCTCGCGTTTTAACTATGACTTTTGTCTGTTGTACTTAATTTTAGAATAAGTGAAACTACAAATATAAAAACAAAACATTTATTTTGAAATTAAACACTACTCCATCAGGACACACAGAAAAAACAGTACTACTTTTTTTTCCTCCCCTTCCCCGTTTTCTACACATCATTATTATTCCCATTACGATTATTGTTGTTGTCGTTATTATGATCATTATCATCTTTTTATTACCATTACCATTATTGTTATGACTGTCATTATTACTATCACCATCATTATTATTGCTATTGTTTTCCAATGTGCTCGCGTCGTGCCATTGTAGTGAATTAATGTAGTGAATTCCGGGAATAACATTTATACCAAACTCCATGAGTAATATTTGTCCCAGACCCACCATGCCTTAGGAAAGTGCTTACCGCTCAGCCCGCTCTGTCGACAAACTTTAAAATGATGTGCAAAGATTAATCATTGCAAGTTCCGTAAGAGAAAATGAACTTGCATCTCACTTAAACAAATAATGATCAGTACAACATAGTTAACACACTACTGTGCCACGTTTGCCGACCTCCGGTGTACACGTTGCTGTGTTTACACTTGTTCGATATAAGGATAAGTACAGGTATTTTTCTCAAATGGGTCCGCAACAGCATTGGAAATGGACTGCTTGTGATTTTTTTACTCAGTGCTACTCAACAATAGCATGCTTGACCCGATAGGGGGGATATGCGGGGTAAAATCGATAAACATCGAAATACTACCGATGGACTCCTGTTTTAAACGTGCACACCCGAAATTTCGGCGAAAGTGCTGCGCTTTCGAAAATGCCCTCGGGCTTATGAAATATGGTTCTCTAGAATATTTCCATGAGGAAAGAATTTATAGAAATCATGCGTCACTATGAACATTAAAGACTTCTCCTTTCGCTCATTTTAATTGATATCAAAAGAAAAAAAAACGGTACATATCCCAATGGTATTTAAGCCAATACAGATTATCAAAATTTTTATAATTATAACAACATTAACAATTACTAATGCCAGTGAGGACGCTGATGGTGATGATGATGATAATGATGATTATGACAATAATGATGATGATAAGAAGAAGGTGGAGAAGAATGATGAAAATAATTTAGGATAATAATGATGATATTTATAATTCTTATCATTATAATCATTATCATAGTAATGATGATTATGATAAAATTAATGATGGTATGAATGATAAAGAATAAACATTCTAGTAAGGACACTGAAAAAAAATGGTAATAATGATAATAGTAATAGTGTTTAAATTGATGATTATGATAGTAGTGATAGCGATAATGGTGGTGATAATATAAAGATAATGAAACGATAATGATAATGATATTAATAATGAAGATAATAAAGATAATTATGATTATAGCAACAATATTGATAACAATTATACTGATAACGAAGAAAATGATAACAATAATGACCGTAAAGGTAACAATGATGATCATAATAAGGATATTGACAATAATAAACATAATGATAATGACAGTTATAATCATAATGATAATGATAATAATAGTAATAACAATAATGATTATAAGGATAATAATGATAATAAAAAAGATAACAATGATGATAATCATGATGACAGTTAAAATAATAATGAAAATAACAACGATAATCATTACAATAATAACAATAGTAATGATAATGTGAGGGCCGTAGGGGCGTGAAGAGGAGCTTATATGTACATCATCATAAGTGTAAGATCGTTTCATTAAAATGAAGCAGTGCCGCAGGAAGGAAATTAATTGATTTTTTTCTGTTTTAATTTTGTACTTATGTTGTTCCAAAGAATGTTTAATTCAGCAATTCAAATTCTACTTTGAAAAACCTAAGAATATGGTAGAATGCAGTTAAGCATTTTAATATAAAAATACAAATTTTACCTCCCTGACCGTGACTTGAACTCACTACACGACCCACAAAAAGAATTGTCTAACCAGGTGCCTTACAACCACCATGGAAGTTACCTATATACTCTTAGCAGAGCAGTGATAGCGAGGTTTTACAGACAATCTCCGTGGTTCAGCCGTCTGGTAGCTCAGTGGTAGCGTGTCGACTTCACTTCCCCGTGGTCGACAGATTGTGTCCCACCCAAACTCGTGAGTTTCTACTGTCACCTGGCGGTTACTGGCGTAGCTGGGCACTACGTCAGGTAAGGACCAATCTGAGATCGAGTCAACACTTGGCACATTCTCTCACACGCGGGCTCGCCTCAGTGCATACAAAGCCGGCGTAGCATCTGCTCCGCAAATCTGGCTTATCCTTATCCTCCGTGGTTAGGAACCGTGAATCTCACTCTGAGGACCCGAGTTGGAGTCACGGTCAGGGAGGTAAAATTTGTATTTCTATAATGAATGCGTTACTGCATTCTACCATCTTTCTCATAAACATACATATATACATACATATATATATACATATACATATATGTGTGTGTGTATGTATGTATATATATATGTGTGTGTGTGTGCCACCATGGCATGAAGTGAATGCGTAAATAATGTCAGGATGGACTATTTGATTTAAATTTTATTTTAGTTTTATTATCTTTACTTGTCACATTCTTACGAATATCCTGTTATTATCAAGGTGATTCAAATGTCACACAAAGTTTGATTCAATCTCCAACGAGAACCCCATTGTGTCCCGCCAAGGCATTGTTAAGAGGCGAAAGGGGGAACTTAAAGAAAGACCTCCCTGGTACTCCGACCTGTAGACTCGACCTTGAACCCCGGAATGGTCTTTCCAAAGTGGTTGTGAAATGCTTTACTGGTACGGTATTGGGAGGAATTCAAAGACCGGTGCCTCTGCGGAACTCTTTGGTAAGGTTTTATCATTCTCTTTTATTTGTGTTTTAGCTGTGGTAGTTGTATTAGATTCTTGTGTTTTATCTGTCTTCGTGTTTCATTTTTACCTGTTTTATTATCTTTTTATTTACCGTTTTTTTCTAAGTCTTAGTTCTTTGATTTAATTTATTATATTTTTTGTATTAGTCTTGTTTCACATCAAATTATGAATGGAGCTATTAAGAGTATTTACATCGCCCCGTCACCAGTATTGTAAAGGTAAAAGGCGATGACAATATTTGTACACCGCAGAATGAACATTACTAGATCGCAAACCATTCTTTGCGTTAGGAAGTAAATTCCCCGTACACGCCTCTCCTCGGCTTATTACGTCTACTGGACTTTATACCCTCGCGTAAAACGCACAGACACACACACACGTACATGCACGTACCCACCGACCCTGCGCTCTCTACTCTCCTTCGACACATTACCCTTGTCCAGACTGTGCGCCCCCATAATAGTTTTCTTAATATACGTATTTTGTTTTTGTTGAGTTACCCCTTTTTAGCTTCAATGTGTTAACGATTATTTTGGTTGCCAGTAGCGCTGATATGCAGTTTTTGCTGTTGTTTTATGAATATTTTTTTTATTCTTTGCATTTCATAAAT
>NW_028234422.1:40089965-40092465 GCF_977035675.1 Penaeus japonicus | reverse complement strand
GTTATAAGAAAATTGAATTTAAAGCAACTATCTCGCATAAAGTTATAAGAAAATTGAATTTAAAGCAACTATCTCGCATAAAGTTATAAGAAAATTGAATTTAAAGCAACTATCTCGCATAAAGTTATAAGAAAATTGAATTTAAAGCAACTATCTCGCATAAAGTTATAAGAAAATTGAATTTAAAGCAACTATCTCGCATAAAGTTATAAGAAAATTGAATTTAAAGCAACTATCTCGCATAAAGTTATAAGAAAATTGAATTTAAAGCAACTATCTCGCATAAAGTTATAAGAAAATTGAATTTAAAGCAACTATCTCGCATAAAGTTATAAGAAAATTGAATTTAAAGCAACTATCTCGCATAAAGTTATAAGAAAATTGAATTTAAAGCAACTATCTCGCATAAAGTTATAAGAAAATTGAATTTAAAGCAACTATCTCGCATAAAGTTATAAGAAAATTGAATTTAAAGCAACTATCTCGCATAAAGTTATAAGAAAATTGAATTTAAAGCAACTATCTCGCATAAAGTTATAAGAAAATTGAATTTAAAGCAACTATCTCGCATAAAGTTATAAGAAAATTGAATTTAAAGCAACTATCTCGCATAAAGTTATAAGAAAATTGAATTTAAAGCAACTATCTCGCATAAAGTTATAAGAAAATTGAATTTAAAGCAACTATCTCGCATAAAGTTATAAGAAAATTGAATTTAAAGCAACTATCTCGCATAAAGTTATAAGAAAATTGAATTTAAAGCAACTATCTCGCATAAAGTTATAAGAAAATTGAATTTAAAGCAACTATCTCGCATAAAGTTATAAGAAAATTGAATTTAAAGCAACTATCTCGCATAAAGTTATAAGAAAATTGAATTTAAAGCAACTATCTCGCATAAAGTTATAAGAAAATTGAATTTAAAGCAACTATCTCGCATAAAGTTATAAGAAAATTGAATTTAAAGCAACTATCTCGCATAAAGTTATAAGAAAATTGAATTTAAAGCAACTATCTCGCATAAAGTTATAAGAAAATTGAATTTAAAGCAACTATCTCGCATAAAGTTATAAGAAAATTGAATTTAAAGCAACTATCTCGCATAAAGTTATAAGAAAATTGAATTTAAAGCAACTATCTCGCATAAAGTTATAAGAAAATTGAATTTAAAGCAACTATCTCGCATAAAGTTATAAGAAAATTGAATTTAAAGCAACTATCTCGCATAAAGTTATAAGAAAATTGAATTTAAAGCAACTATCTCGCATAAAGTTATAAGAAAATTGAATTTAAAGCAACTATCTCGCATAAAGTTATAAGAAAATTGAATTTAAAGCAACTATCTCGCATAAAGTTATAAGAAAATTGAATTTAAAGCAACTATCTCGCATAAAGTTATAAGAAAATTGAATTTAAAGCAACTATCTCGCATAAAGTTATAAGAAAATTGAATTTAAAGCAACTATCTCGCATAAAGTTATAAGAAAATTGAATTTAAAGCAACTATCTCGCATAAAGTTATAAGAAAATTGAATTTAAAGCAACTATCTCGCATAAAGTTATAAGAAAATTGAATTTAAAGCAACTATCTCGCATAAAGTTATAAGAAAATTGAATTTAAAGCAACTATCTCGCATAAAGTTATAAGAAAATTGAATTTAAAGCAACTATCTCGCATAAAGTTATAAGAAAATTGAATTTAAAGCAACTATCTCGCATAAAGTTATAAGAAAATTGAATTTAAAGCAACTATCTCGCATAAAGTTATAAGAAAATTGAATTTAAAGCAACTATCTCGCATAAAGTTATAAGAAAATTGAATTTAAAGCAACTATCTCGCATAAAGTTATAAGAAAATTGAATTTAAAGCAACTATCTCGCATAAAGTTATAAGAAAATTGAATTTAAAGCAACTATCTCGCATAAAGTTATAAGAAAATTGAATTTAAAGCAACTATCTCGCATAAAGTTATAAGAAAATTGAATTTAAAGCAACTATCTCGCATAAAGTTATAAGAAAATTGAATTTAAAGCAACTATCTCGCATAAAGTTATAAGAAAATTGAATTTAAAGCAACTATCTCGCATAAAGTTATAAGAAAATTGAATTTAAAGCAACTATCTCGCATAAAGTTATAAGAAAATTGAATTTAAAGCAACTATCTCGCATAAAGTTATAAGAAAATTGAATTTAAAGCAACTATCTCGCATAAAGTTATAAGAAAATTGAATTTAAAGCAACTATCTAGTATGAAGTTATAAAGAAAATTGAATTTAAAGCAACTATCTCGCATAAAGTTATAAGAAAATTGAAGGTACAAAGCAAACTATCGCGCATAAAGTTATAAAGAAAATTGAACTATCCAGTATGAAGTTATAAAGAAAATTGCATTTAAAGCAACTATCTCGCATAAAGTTATAAGAAAATTGAATTTAGACATTCAAAAAAGACATGCAAGTATACATATTCATATACATAAACAACTCAAGCATGCAATGA
>NW_028234422.1:40072465-40084965 GCF_977035675.1 Penaeus japonicus | reverse complement strand
ATATTTTATATATATATATATATATTATATATATGTATATATATATATATATATATATATATATATATATATATTATATATATATATCGATCTATGTATCTATTTATGTATATATATATATATATATATATATATATATATATATATATATATATATATAGATAGATATACATATTATATATATATATATATATATTAGATACATATTATATATATATATATATATAATATATTCATATATTATATATATATGTATAATATATACATATATATGAAAGGGTAGGTGTGTCACTAAAATATTAGTTGTTTCTTAGTGTGCCGTCATACTAAATAGTTTGAAAACCACTGCTTTAGATAGATTTAATGCTCAGATTTTGTACTGTAACATGTATATATATTTTTCTATTATTATGTTAAATGAAGTAAATTTCTACATACTGTGGTTTCAGCAATATGTTTGTATGCAAGTGACAGCCAATCATATGAGTCATGCACATGTAAATCTTTCATATCAAATAATCTTGACTCAACATATGATTTTCCATGATTTAGCTTTAGTATTCTTATAGTATGTTTACCATATTTATGAAAAATGTATTTTTCAGAATGGATCATTTGGAACACTTGGAGCACATTGAGCACTTAGCTAATATTGACGAAAGGGTGCTACAACACATCGTGCCCAACCGTATGAACCCATACCAAGTGTACAGCGAAGCAGAGTTTGCTGCCAAGTATAGGCTATCAAAAGAATGCTCATTGCAGGTTCTTGAGTTTATCCAGGACCATCTCCCAGTTGTTGAAAACAGCAGAGGTGAGGAAATTAGTATGTAGTACAAGACAACATTCCAAAGTGCAATATCAACTATAATATATGATATTTATATTTATGTGTTCATGACCTGATAATTATTGACACTGCCTCTTCTATTAATCATATTATAATTGAACTTGGATCTTTGCGCTATATATTTTAAGTAAAATTCTAATAAATACAAATTTCTTTCTTCCACAGGCCATCCCATACCACCACATCTGCAGCTTCTCCTCACTCTCCGTTACTTGGCAACGGGAAATTTTCAGATGACCCTAGGAGATGGTATAGGTGTTTCTCAGCCCACTGTCAGCAGGTGCACGGCAAACATCTCCAAGATAATTGCACAACTGGCACCAAGGCATATCAAGTTCCCGGAACCACAAGCCGAGGATGCAGTAATACGCCAGTTTGCTGAAATTGCAGGAATGCCTGGTGTCATTGGCTGCATTGATGGAACTCACATCCCAATCAGGAGCCCTGGAGGAGATAATGCAGAGTTGTATCGGTGTCAGAAGGGTTATTTTTCTTTAAATGTTATGGGTGTCTGTGATGCAAATCTAAAATTTACAAATGTAGTTGTCAATTGGGCTGGTAGTGCTCATGATGCACAGATTTTCAATGAATCATTATTATGTGAAAGACTAAAGACAGGGTCATATAAGGGATATCTCTTGGGGGATAGTGCATATCCGTGTAGATCTTACATCTTAACTCCAATTCTCAATCCAAAGCCTGGGAAGCAAAGTAATTATAATTCAGCTCATGTAAGAACTAGAAATTTAATAGAGAGGGCATTTGGTATCCTCAAGAGGAGGTGGGCTGTCCTTTCAAAACCTGTGAGGACCAAGTTGGAAACAACCAAAGACATCATCATGGCATGTGCTGTTTTGCACAATATTGCAGTAAGCCACGGACTTACTCTGGATTTACCAGAAGATTTCCAACTTGATCCTCCTGAAAACCCAGATCTCAGGCCTCAAAATGTTCTAGAAGATACTAATCGTAGAAAGTTTGTAATCAATAACTTTTTTTAAGCTTTCAATTGGTAGCTGCATTTATATTTATTTGTACTTGTCTTTCTTTTTCTAATGATTGTATGTAATTGTATGTCTGTGGGTGTTCGTCTATCCGTTTTTTTTTTTGTTTTTTTTTTCTCTACAGAATGATACATTTGATATCAATTTTATTTAATGCTTGTTAGATTTTTTCTCTGTACAAAAGATATTGTTATTTTTATACTGTATAAATTTGTTTCTTTGTTTGTTGAATACAACAACTTTGTACATCTTTCTTTTTATTTTCCATTTATCGAAAAAAATAAAATGTCCTTGCATTAACTATAAGACATTATCTTTTCAAAATAAATAAAATACTTTTTAATACAAAAATATATTTTCTTCAAAATTCACACCATACACTTTTCTTCATGTATTACCACCCATTCTCCTTTAAGCCTCTGCCATCTCAGCACAGGCTCTCTGGCTTGCTGCCAGAAACTGTGCTAAAGAATGTGTGAACAAGTCCATATTTGGGCATTGTCGAGAAGCTGTCCTGCTTTTTTGTACAGCATCATTTTCTCTGCATGTTCCTCCTCCAGCAGCCTTTTCTTTGTAGCCAGGCATCTTGGCTAACTTGAGCAGTCTGGCAGCACTCATCCAGACTTTGGCATTTCCTTTTTCTAGAGGCTTGGTCATACTGGCTGGTTGGTGGATTGTGGGGTGAAGAAAAGTAAAAAGTGGAAGCGATGGCCAATTGGTGAGGAGGGAGTTGGAGGAGTTGCAGAATCTGAATTTTGGGGATATTTCAGACATCAGTGCCATTAAACCATTATGTAACATCTGTTTTAACTCTGGCTGATGTGCAGGAATCAATTCCGTGAAAGCAGTCACTAAGTCAGCTGCATAGTTTTTAGGCTTTGACACTTTTGACTGATGTAAATCTTTCCAAGCTGTATGCACAGTAGAGAAGGAGTCCATTATGTCGATATTGTCATCCAATTTGCAAGTTTTCCTCTTTTTGGTCCTGGGTGTCACAGGAATGCTCTCATTTGGTGACGGTGTTCTTGTAGATTCATCATAACTTGATGAATTATGAGGAGCTGAAGGAGAGTATGTGTCCTCTGCTGTCGCACATCCAATGAGAGGGCCGTCTTCCAATTCACTCACATCACCGGACCACACCAACTCCACTGGAGACTGTTCAACTGAAGCTTGCAATAATTTAATTACATAGTTTAGGGCGCTATCTACATCACAATTATGTAAAATTACTTTCCTGTAATATTATATATATATATATATATATATATATATATATATATATATATATATATATATATATATATATATATATGTATGTATGTGTGTGTGTGTATTTTTTTACTTATTAATGATTTTATGGCCCCTCTATTTTCCTGTGATAAACAACTCCCAATCCATCTGTACTGGCATCACAATCCAGGATATAGGGCTTGTTTGGGTCGGAGTGCTCCAGCACCAGTGCATGAATCAAGGCCTCTTTCAGCTGATCAAAAGCAACTTGGTAGTCAGTATCCCACTGATATTACATGTCCTGATTAAGTCGATGTAATGGTGAGGCAATGCAGACAAAATCTTCACAAAGTAAATAGTAAATACAAAATCAAAGGAACCGCTGTAACTCTGCCAGCTTCTTTGGTTCCGGCCATTCCTGTACTGCTTCCACTTTCTCTGGGTCTTTTCTCACTCCCTGACTACTCACTACATGTCCAAGGAATGGCATCTTCTGCTGGAACAACGGACACTTCTTGGGGGTAAATTTCAGTCCACCTTACCTTAACCACTGGAGGATAACCTCCAGTCGCTCCAATTCCTTGAATGTTGGCCCATACATCATCGAAGTATACAAGGGCCATCCATTTAGCACCCTCTTCACCAGGCGTTCAGATGTAGTTGGAGCATTACACAGGCCAAATGGCATGACTGTAAATTGCCAAAGTCTCTGACCAAATGAAAATGCTGTCTTTCCCCTATCCCTCTCTGCCATTTCCACCTGGTGGTACACGCTTTCCAGGTCTAGGGTGGAGAACCACTGGGCCTCAACATGAGTGTCCAATGTATCGTCTACACGTGGGATCGGGTAGGCGTCTTTGATGGTAATGTCGTTGACTGCCAGGTAGTCTATATAGAACCTGTGGGAACCATCCTTCCTCACTAGAACGACTGCTGATGACCATGGGCTGTTCGACCACTTCACCAGTCCCTGGTGGAAGGGTCCCTGCTTCTTCATCTCAGCCACAGCATCTTCCACCTCCTTTTGCTGCACGGGAACATTTCGCCTTGTTGTGTGCTTAATGGGCTTACTGGTTCCTGTATTTATTTGATGTTGCACTAGATTAGGCCTTCCAACATCTACTTCCCTGTCAAGAACACATCTGCAGTAACTTTACCAACCTCCTCACTTGTTCTTCAGAGAGCCGCTGTAACAGGCGTTCTAGCATGCTCTCCTTCACTTCCTTGTTACGACATGGATTTATTGTCACTTGATTGCATACAAGGGGCATGACGACATTCCCCATCTGCAGAATCTTATTTCCCATATTGATGGCCACCTTACTGCGGACCATGAAATCGAGTCCTAGGGGACAGGGGTTATCCATGCTGCCATATGAACTGGCAGTGTACATTCTGCATTACCAATGCCAATATGCATTTTCCTATGGCCTCGTAACTGCACACAATGCCTGTGACCTGTACATCCATTTTGGTGCACGAGGCAAATCCTGTGCTGCAACATCTGCTTTCACAAATGTTTGTTCTACCCCAATGTTTAAGTCAAGCAATAGTGTTTGCCATTCACCATGCCCTCCACCTATATAGCACTTCTAGTGTTTCACCTACTTCTTAATTTGAATGGGGCCTAGGTGGTGTTGGCTGGTCCAGTGGCCCGTCTCCCATCCCAGAATCACTTCCCTCCAAATTTGGATGCTGTCCATACATATAACCTGGCTTGCCATAACACAATCGGTGCCAGTCGAATAAAGCCCTCTCTACAGACTCTGGCGGCCCAGTTCCTTACCAAAGTTTTACAATTTCCGCCGGGCTCACAGCTAAGACAGAAAGTGCAACGTTGGCTTGCACAGAACTACAAATTCTTTGCTAACAACACCTGGATGTATCACACAGCCAGGGTGTTGATACGCTTTGAGCTCAAGGAGACACTACTGGTTAAGGGTATGGACCTCCCCCACCCTGACTATGTCACAGCCCCGCCGTGTCATGAGCCTGTCAAGGAGAAAGACACAGTACTCACCACCTCTGTTAACGGATGTGACGGAGAGGAATATTGCAGCAATCATTTCGCTGGGTAGTAAAACCAATTTCACGGATGGTTTTGTAGACATGCAGGTATCTGACAATGCCTCCTCGCTCCAGGCAGAGGCAGTCATTGACAGCCTGCAACAAAGCACGCCCCTTGATAACGTTTATCTTCTGACCACAATTCTTACCATTGCTCAGAGAATCCTGGATCAGGGTAGACGCATTATCATCAACTGGATTCCAAGCCATGTTGGTATTAAAGGGAACGGCTAGAGGAGGAAGGCAGGAAGAAACCCTTGAGTGATCTTGTGGTGCATCCTAGCTGGGTGACATAGAGAGGAAGCGAGAACCTCCCCATAGGCTATGAGTCGCTGATACTCTCCCCTAGAATATCAAGGTGTGCTGAAGTCAGCCTTTGTAGTGATGTGCTTCGCCCCAGCCATCCCTCCAGGACCAATGCACGAGTGTCCCTTTGTCGCCACGAGGGGGAAGCGGCGCCAAGAGATGGCGTTGGCCTCCCTGGAAAGAGGCCCATATTACCCCTGCGAGGCCGTGTTTCGGCAGCAGATGGCCACTTGCACATGAGAGCCAAAAGACTTGTTTTACGACAGCCGCTGGGCTGGTTAGACAGCTATGCCTGTCTCTTGCCCCCTGGCAACTGGAGCGCCTACAGGCAATCCAACCGCCACGGTAAACATTCAGTTATGATGATCATATCATCAGGACTTATAGCTGGCAGAGGCCGGGCCGCCTCGTCCATATAGCCCAGGCGAAGCGACGTCTTCGCGAATCTCTCTGAACTGAACTGAACTGCCCCCTGGCAACTGGAGCGCCTACAGGCAATCCGACTGCCACAGAAAGGTAACATCAAAGTTCTATTAAGCGATCGCTTTTCTGGATGGAATATAATATTCCGAATCTTCATAAGTCCTCTTTCTTCTGAATGTTGGGTCAATCTCAGATGGCTTGTCCTTGCCTCTCTCTCTCTTCTATCTTTATCTGTTGAAGGCAATGCTTATTTACGATTTCTTTTAGTGTTGAACTCCACGAATCAGGTTGCGCTTTCGGATCCAAATTTTCTCAGTAGGTTTATCTATCGAAATCTCAAGTTCAAAGATTCAGTTTCCATAATTCACAGTAATTCCTATGGGCTATAGTTCTTTATGATTTCCTTGTCCCCATGGTGATGTATGAGATGACATGTTAGCTGTAGCTATCATTATGTTTATTCCGTTTGTTCCAATTGTTTTTTGGATTATTCTTTCCTTGTTAGTGTTGTTACTCCCCCCCCCCTCTACTAATTATTCCTTTTTTGTCTAAATAGTGTTTAAGTCCTCGTGTTACACTTTCTGAAGAATAGTTACATTTAGCTTCAGTGATACACATAGTGTCTATTCTATTAGTTTTGAATATTGTTTCCAAGTCTGATAATTTTGAAAATGTGCCGTCAGATTTTGTACAAACAACTCTCAAGTGGTCTACAGTATTCTTTGAATGTACGCTGCGTTTTGGATCCGGAAGTAGACTTGTTTGGCCAGGAGACTTCTCACCTTCCTGTCGAACAAGTTTTTTGTCCTCCGACCTTTAATCAATCTTGGTCTTGACTTCTTCCCGTAACGTAGACTTATCTTTTCTGCGTGGTTGGTCATGCTTTTAACCTTTCTGTTCGTCTATGTGTAATGCGAATCCAGGATTTATGACCGGGTATTCTAAGACATTTTCATAACATAACTATTATGTTTACACCAGCCAAGTTTGATATATTCTCAGCGTGCTGTCCAATTTATGTTTTGATTTCCGTCTCCTTTTCCGTCCTTGTTAGCTGTGATTTGATCACTTCCTTCGTCTTCAGGATGACTTTCCAAAACTTCTCTCTTACTTCATTAACGCTACCTTTGACTTGCGCTATATTGGCGAAAGTTGTTGAATTTGTTTTTTACAAGACCAGTTTAAATGTTCGATTTTGTTTTCCATTTCCGTAACAGTTTCGCTTACTTTAATAAGTTCCTTCAGATTCTCAATTACTTGTTTATCTACTTCCAGTTCAGCCTTGAATTCATTATAGATCTGAACCAATCAGCATATGTGTGAGTGTTTGTGTCTTTTTATGTGTATGTGTGAATCATAATATGTATTTGAAAAAAGTGTATGCATGAGTGTGTGTGTGGGTGCATATGTATATATATATATATATATATATATATATATATATATATATATATATATATGTGTGTGTGTGTGTGTGTGTGTGTGTGTGTGTGTGTGTGTGTATTTATATGTATATGTATATGTATATAATATATATATATATATATATATATATATATATATATATATATATATATATATATATATATATATAATGTGTGTGTGTGTGTGATGGGTAAATATCCCACTTCTGATACCAGTTTGTGTGATGGTCATAGAATGTGTCCCGTACGCTGGCACCAGAATATGTGGCGAGCAGAGTTTGTTCTAATTACCCACACATAATAATTAAAGGGTGATGTTAAACACGGTAGCTAAAACATTAACAATATATTATAACTCAAGATATATATAACATTATTTACAAGGAGGCACGATATATACACGCAATGGGAAAGCTAAGCCAATCGCAAAACTAACGATATCTGAGCTATAGTTATATCGAGAACATCAAGGAAACACAATGATAGTGACAATGCACAGTATATGAATTAAGTCACTAAGGCACTAGACACTATAACTACCTGGAATCCTTGAGGAGGAGTCGATGAGAGAGGAAGTCCTCTCGACACGAGGGCTGAACGAATTCTGTTTGAATTTAATAATGACCTATTTTGAGGCGAGATACTAGGTCAGTTCGAATGCAAGGGTGACCTCTTCTCATTGGGCAGCCCGACTCGGCTGTGATTGGCCGACGGTGAATGGGGCAGGATTCGAAGCCATGCCTTCCAAGCGACTCCAAATTGGCACTCAAGGTTGGTCCTGGAATTAGGAGACGTCGGGGGGTCAGATCATATGAGGTACACAGATGCAGAGACATCGTATTTGATATTAATTATAATTATTTCGTAATTCCTTTCATATAAATTCTGCATCTAGCTAATAATTAAGACCTTGATATATATATATATATATATATATATATATATATATATATATATATACACACACACACACACACACACACACACACACACACACACACACACACACACACACACACACACACACACATACACACACACACACACAAATATATATATATATATATATATATATATATATATATATATATATATATATGAATCATTACCATTATCTCATTGCTGATCCACTGCTGAAAAAGTCAAGCCAACCGCTTCCATCATTCTCGACGCTGTGAATCACTGCCATGTGTTGCAGCTAATTTTGCAATAGAAGTTCTCCTCCTTTCTTCTGGCCTTCTCTAACAACTTTTACAATCAATGAATGATCCATTATCATAATGTTTCTCAGAATGCGTCTGAACATGAATGCATCATGCTATACTATTAAAACGATAACCATAACCCATTATTCATTCTTATTCCTACCTCCTCCAACAATTGCTACAGTAAACCACGTTTACAGATACACATCAATTTCTGTCGAACTCTCCATATATGCATCAAGGAAATAGAGATGCGTCTAAGGATCAGTTTCTGAATGAATGCTGCGAATGGAAAGGCGGGAAAAGCAAGTAGGAAATAAGAAAGGAAAAATAAATCAAGTTAAAAAGAGGAAGGAGAAATGTAGGAAAAATAAGATAAATGTTGGGGGAACAAAAAAAAAAAAGAAAAAAAAAAGTAAAAAGTAAAAAGGCGGGGGAAAGAAGAATAAAAAGAAGAAAGAAATGATTGTCACTGGACATAATAAGAGGAACAGATAGAAATAGATAAAAACAAAAATAAAAACATTAGTGATACGATAAAGACAAAAAAGATCAGAAAGTCGGGAGATAAGAAAAGAAACAGAGAGAGAGAAAAAAAATAGAACAAGGGGAAAAGAGAAGGAAGGAGTTTGTGAGGTAACATCAAGACATGCCCAGAGGCGAAAGCGCGTTGCCAAGGTAACGGACACCAAGAAGATTACGTGGCTGATGTAAGCGGCCGAGAGATTCCAAAGAATCAATGTGCCAACACTGGCAAATGGAGTTATGAATACCACTGAACGAACGGAGAATCAGTGACGCATGATCTAATGCAAGTTTGGATGTGTTACCGCTGACGTGTGTGTGTGTGTGTGTGTGTGTGTGTGTGTGTGTGTGTGTGTGTGTGTGTGTGTGTGTGATAGCGTGTTCTTTGCACACAGAATATAACTTTTCTGTTTCTTACAAGATACGATTGACATCGAAAAGACACACTTTCATAGGGAACAATATTGAGCGACTATATCTAACTTTGTGTTTTTGAAACCTCAAAGACTAAAGTGGGGATGGGGAGGGGGAAGGTGTTTAAAATGAGGCGGGAGGAACTGGAAACCATTTGAAGTGGGGGAGGGGGAAGGGGGGAAGAGAGGACGGGGGTCAGTTTAAGGGGTTGGAAGAAAGGGAATAAGGGAGGGGAGAGAAGTAGCAAAAAGGGAAGTTAATGTTTAAACGGGAGGGAATAAAGAAGGGGTGGCATTATCATTATTATCATTGTTGTTATTATCATCACTATTGTTATTGTTATCATCACTATTGTTATTGTTATCATCACTGTTATTATCACTATAGTTCATATGGCTAATATTACTATTGTTACCATTATTGTTATCATCATTGTTGTTAACACTGTTATTATTATTGTTATTATCACTATTGTTATTATTATTGTAATTATCATTCTAATCGTTATCCTTAATGCTATTGTTTTATCACTCATATCGTTATACTTATTGCTATTGTCCTTATCATTTTTCATCTCACTTTTGATGATCATAATTACTATTGCAATTAATATCATAACTATTACTGCTATCATTACCCTCATTATTATTACAGTTTTTATTGTTATCAATACCATTATCATTGGCTGCTGATTACACCAGCTCTTTTATGGCAATTGCTGGGAGAAATAATGTACAGCATGAGCCTCGAACCGAAGTGTAAATACTCAACACTTCGAATACACTTCAACAATGTGGTCATTTGTGTACTTTCGGCCACACGGCTATTTTTCTATAGAATTGATTTTTTTTTTAATCGTTTGTATAATAGATATCATTATTATTATCCTTATTATTGTTATAATTTCAGCTTCTTTCTTTTTCAAACACTAATCTACCATTAATCGTTTTACGTAATCAGACGGAAACCGTTTCACGCAATCTGTCGCTAATTACGCTGAGAAATCTGCCGCTAACCGCCTTGGGTTCGTAGTTCTCGGTTGCAATTTCCGGACACTCCGTTCCAGTTGCGGCTTCCTGGTCACGTAAAATTTGCAATCTCTATTATCCTCTCTTTCTAATGGAGAGTGTTCTAACACTGAAGATACTGTCACTGATAAAAAACAAAAGAAAAAGTGTGTAAAAGAAAAGAGAGAGAAAGAAAGAAAGAAAAAAGGCTGTCACAATTAGTAGAAAGAGAGAAAGAAAGAATCTTATAACCCTTGTAGAGCAACAACACATAGAATAAGAACAAGAAAAAAAAGAAAATGTAGATAACAGGAATACAGAAATTAAAACGAAGAACAAGACAGGAAAGAAACAAAGAAAAATAACAAAACCATGTAACTTTAGCATAAAAGATGATAAAAGAAGATAGGAGCCGAGGATAAGAGGGGATAAAGAAGAGGGAAAAGGGGGGAAACTTCGCCGAGGATTCCTTAGGATTCGGAGTCGGGTTTCTTCGATGTGTCTCAGCTCCCCCTCGCCCACTCTCTCTCCCTCTCCCTTCCCTCGCCCACTCTCTCTCCCTCTCCCTTCCCTCTCCCCTTCCCTCGCCCCCTCTCCCCCCCTTCCTCTCTCCCTCTCCATCCCTCTCCCTTTCCTCGCTCCCTTCCTCTCCCCTCACTCGTCCCCTCTCTCTCCCCCTCCCTTGCTCCCTTCGCCCCTCTCTCTCCTATCTCTTACCCCCCCTCTCGTCCCCTCCTTCTCTTCTTCCCTCGCCCCCTCTCTCGCCCCCTACCTCTTCCCTCCCTCTCTTCCTCCCTGTCCCCTTCCTTGCCCTTTTTCTCGCTCCCTTCCACGCACTATCCCTCTCCTCTCCTTTTCCTCCTCCCTTGCCCTCTCTCTCGCCCCTTTCCTCTCCCTTCCCTCTCTCCTTCCCTCTTCCCTCTCTCGCCCCTCCCTCACCCCCTCCCTCTCTCCTCTCTCACCCCCTTCCTCGTCCCCTCCCTCTTTCCCTTCCATGCCCCCTCTCTCGCTCCCTTCCTCTCTCCTCCCCCTCTCCCTCTTTCGCCCCCTCCTTTGCCCCCTCTCTCGCCTTTTCCCTCTCCCCTCCCTCTCTCCTTCTTTTCCCCTCCCTTGCCCCATTCCTTGCCCCTCTCTCGGTTCCTCTCTCGCCCCCTCCCTTCTCCCTCCCTCTCTCTCTCTCTCCCTCCCCTCCTTCGCCCCCTCTCTCGCCCCCTCCCTCTCTCCCTCCCCCTCGCTTCTCCCTCCCTCTCCCTCTCTCCCTCCCCCTCCCTCTCTCCCTCACCCTCCCTTCTCCCTCCCTCTCTCTCTCTCCCTCCCTTCCCCCTCCCCTCCCTCGCTCCCTCTCTCGCCCCCTCCCTCTCTCCCTCCCCCTCCCTCTCCAGCCAAATATCAGGTCTGACGGAGGTCTGATGGAGGGTGACTGCGTTAGAGGACAGGGAAGGACAGTAAAAGGAGGGAGAGGGAGGGAAGGGGAAAAAAAGAGGGATGAGAAGGAGAGGGTGGGAGAAGAAAGAGGAGGAGGGAGGAGGAAGTAAGAGTAGGAGTAGGGAAGATGGAATAAGGGAACAGAGGAGGGTGGACGATAGGAAGAGAGGACAGGAGAAGGGGGGGGGGGGGTCAATGGAAGAAGAGAGGAAAAGGAGGGAGGAGAAATACAGTAACGCAAAGGGAGAGGATGGAGGAGCAGGGGGGGGGGGGAAGAAAGAGGAGGACGGAGAAGGAAGGGAGAGGAAGGAGAAGTGGGAGGGAGAATGGAAGAAAAGGGAGGAGGGAGGAGGAAGAGATAGAAAACAGAAGAATGAGGGAGAAGGATGGAAGAAGGGAGGAAGAGAAAGAGAAGTAGAAGGAAGGGAAGAATAGAATAAGAAAGGAAAGAAGAAAACAGAGGAAGAATGATGAGGAGAGAGAGAGGTGAGAGAAGGAGGAGGGACTAGCAAGGCAGGACAAAGAGGAAGGGAAAGAGAGGGGGAAGAATGGGGAGAGAAGAGTTAGGAATAAGAAGAGAGGAAGAGGAGAGAAGAGGAGGGAGGATACAGGAAGAG
>NW_028234422.1:40052465-40054965 GCF_977035675.1 Penaeus japonicus | reverse complement strand
TCACCGGGTCAAGTCGGGTCAACTTTGATGGACGGGTAGTGTACACATAGTTGCCTCCCCAATTAAGTTGACCATCAAAAGAGCTGAATACCTTTGACTGCCACGCCTCTACATTCCAGACTACCGTGCGGCGTAACCATTACTGGGACGGCTGAATGGAAACCTCCATATCACCAGAATGTCTGTAACATATAGACAGCCTGGTTTCTACGCCTGTTTATACTGTCATGATACTGTTTCTTACTGTGATCATTGTGCTGTAGTGCATGATATATATCGTGTACCATAACGTCAGACTATCTGCATTATGGAATAAACCTGAATTGCATCACCTACCTATTTTATGGGTTATTAGTTCCAACAAACTAAGACGAACTGGTAGCAGTGGTGGAAAGCCCACCAAAAGTGGTTTTAGCGTTAGGAGCCACGCAACCTCACAGAGAGGAATGGAGAGAGGGAGGGAAAAGAGAAATAAAGATGGGGGAAGGGTGGGAGAGAGAGAGAGAGAGAGAGCGGGAATTGTAGTAAATGGAGAGAGGGATATTTATTAGTAATATACTTTTTTAGATATCAAGAATAAAACAAGTGCAACCCTTTAAGACATAAAAAGGCGTATAGATAGATGAATACAAGGAAGGCAGATTTATGCAAACAAAAATATCCATGGAAAGACATACAAAATGAACGATTAACCTTACAGGAGAAAAAAGACATTCCTTTGGCAAACTCAGGGAAGGGAGGGGGTCAAGTTATGGACTCGCTCTCTCTCCTCCCCTTTCTCTCTCTCTCTCTTAGAAATACAAATATTAATGTTTGTCTTTAATAGCATGAGATATAGACTCATGGGCCCTGTGGCGCAATGGCAGCGCGTCTGACTCCAGATCAGAAGGCTGAGTGTTCGAGTCACTCCGGGGTCAGCATTGTGGCCAGCAGGAGGCTCAGGGTCAAAGGCTACTGTTTTTGTTTCGTAGGTTTGGGTTGAGTGTTGTCATCCATTGCAAACTGCTTGGTCTGTTTGTCTAATTATCTTCTTATTCTCTCGCTCTCTCCCTCTCTCTCTTTCTCTCTCCCTCTCTGAATAGAATAAATAAAGAGATAGAACAGGTCGATTTTTAGTCTAACATCAAACCATCAGTCGTCAAGGGGCCCCGTGGCGCAATGGCAGCGCGTCTGACTCCAGATCAGAAGGCTGAGTGTTCGAGTCACTCCGGGGTCAGCATTGTGGCCGGCAGGAGGCTCAGGGTCAAAGGCTACTGTTTTTGTTTCGTAGGTTTGGGTTGAGTGTTGTCATCCATTGCAAACTGCTTGGTCTGTTTGTCTAATTATCTTCTTATTCTCTCGCTCTCTCCCTCTCTCTCTTTCTCTCTCCCTCTCTGAATAGAATAAATAAAGAGATAGAACAGGTCGATTTTTAGTCTAACATCAAACCATCAGTCGTCAAGGGGCCCCGTGGCGCAATGGCAGCGCGTCTGACTCCAGATCAGAAGGCTGAGTGTTCGAGTCACTCCGGGGTCAGCATTGTGCCCAGTAAGAGGCTCAGGGTCAAAGGCTACTGTTTTTGTTTCGTAGGTTTGGGTTGAGTGTTGTCATCCATTGCAAACTGCTTGGTCTGTTTGTCTAATTATCTTCTTATTCTCTCGCTCTCTCCCTCTTTCTCTCTCTCTCTCTCTTTATCTCTCCCTCTCTGAATAGAATAAATAAAAGGGGAAGAACAGGTCGCTTTTTAGTCTAACATCAAACCATCAGTCGTCAAGGGCCCTGTGGCGCAATGGCAGCGCGTCTGACTCCAGATCAGAAGGCTGAGTGTTCGAGTCACTCCGGGGTCAGTGTCGTGGCCAGCAGGAGGCTCAGGGTCAAAGGCTACTATTTTTGTTTCGTAGGTTTGGGTTGAGTGTTGTCATCCATTGCAAACTGATCTGTCTGTTTGTCTAATTATCTTTTTCTTAGTCTCTCTCTTTCTCACTCTCCCTTTCTCTCTCTCTCTCTGTGTCTCTCTTTCTCTCTTCCTCTCTGAATAGAATAAATAGAAAGGGAAGAACAGGTCGCTTTTTAGTCTAACATCAAACCATCAGTCGTCAAAGGGCCCCGTGGCGCAATGGCAGCGCGTCTGACTCCAGATCAGAAGGCTGAGTGTTCGAGTCACTCCGGGGTCAGCATCGTGGCCAGCAGGAGGCTCAGGGTCAAAGGCTGCTGTTTTTGTTTT
This sequence comes from Penaeus japonicus, assembly GCF_977035675.1. Taxonomy (NCBI): domain Eukaryota; kingdom Metazoa; phylum Arthropoda; class Malacostraca; order Decapoda; family Penaeidae; genus Penaeus; species Penaeus japonicus. The sequence goes on along the minus strand of NW_028234422.1, from coordinate 40,052,762 downwards.
GTAGGTTTGGGTTGAGTGTTGTCATCTATTGCAAACTACTTGGTCTGTTTGTCTAATTATATTCTTATTCTCTCTCTCTCTCTCTTTCTCTTTATCTCTCCCTCTTTGAATAGAATAAATAAAGAGGAAGAACAGGTCGCTTTTTAGTCTAACATCAAACCATCAGTCGTCAAGGGGCCCTGTGGCGCAGTGGCAACGCGTCTGACTCCAGATCAGAAGGCTGAGTGTTCGAGTCACTCCGGGGTCAGCATTGTGGCCAGCAGGAGGCTCAGGGTCAAAGGCTACTGTTTTTGTTTC
>NW_028234422.1:40032465-40039965 GCF_977035675.1 Penaeus japonicus | reverse complement strand
GAGCAGGTGGAGAAAGCGGAGGTGGAGGAGGAGGAGGAGGAGTAGGTGAAGAAGGAGAAGGAGGAGGAGTAAGTGAGGAGGAGGAGGTGGAGGAGGAGGTGGAGGTGGAAGAGGAGGAGGAGGAGGAGAAGGTGGAGGAGGAGGAGGTGGTTGTAGAGGAGGAGGAAGAGGAAGAGTAAGAGGGAGGTTTCCGTGATTGCAAACAAAACCTCCAAATGGTCTGCTGGTAATATTTACAAATTTATCTTTATCTACAAAATTATGCAGACTTATTTTTATGAGACAAATGCTTAAATTCATTTGATGTTCCTTTGTTCATGTGAACTTAGGTGAAATATTCCCTTAAATTCGGCTCCATTATTTTCTTTATTACTACAGTTATTGATATTTATATTACTGTTATTATTACGATTGCTGTTTCTGCTATTCCTATCATTATCATCATCACTGGTATCATTTTTATTATCATCATCTTTATTATTATCAAATCAGTTATCATCAGTATTCCTATCATACTTATTGTTAGTATAATTATAATCATAATGATTATCAATAATATCCAAATTATTATCATCAATACTACTAACACCTCTGCTAATTCTACAACTACTATTACCACTACCATTATCATCACTATCACCATTACTACTATCACCACTACCATTAACATCACTAGCACCATTATTATCATCACTTAATATTCATATTATCGTTTATATCATTATTTTGTTATTGTAATTATTGCTATTACTATCTATTATTACTATTACTATTGTAAGTATCATTATCAGTTTTATCTTAAGTATTATTATCATCATTATTATCATAACTTATCATAACATTGTTATCATTATAATCATCATTATCATTACCATTACTTTTATCAATATTATGATTGTAATCATTATCTTTATCATCCTTATCCTTATTTTATCATTATCTTCTCTATTGCTATTGCCATCACCATCTTTATTATCACTATTATCGTTGTAATTACAATTACTAGGCATATTGTCATTACTGCCATAATCATTATTATCATTATCATCATTATCAATATCATTATCACCATTATCATTATATTATAATCATTATTATTATCTTTATCATCATCATTATTGTCAATACCATTGTTTATTATTATCATCATTATTATTATCCTCATTATTATTATTATGATTATTATCATTATCATCATTATTATTATTGTCATTATCATTGTCACCATCATCATTTTCATTATTAGTACACTAATTACCATTATTATCAATATCTTTATTGCTATTATCATCATCACCATTATTATTTTCATCAACATCATCATTATCATCTCTATAATTTTTGTTATCACCATGTTATTATCATTATCATCATCACTATCCTTTTTATTAATATTGTTATCATTATAATCATTATCATTATGATAATCATTATTATTGTCATCATACATACTATTATCATTGTCATTATTATTATCATTACTATTATCATCATTATCATTATTATTGTATTATCATTATCATAATTACCACCATTATCATTGTATCATCATTATCATTGTATCATCATTATCATTATAATCATTATCATTACTACGATCATTGTAATTGTTTTAAAAATAGTATCATTACTGCTGTCTTTTTCATTATTATCACTACTATAAGCATTATTATCATCATTAATATTACAATTACTACTACTATTATTATCAATGTTATCTTCATTATTATTAGTTGTGATATATATTATAATTATCCTTATCATCACTACTACCTACTAGAACTATTATCATTATTACATTTTTATATGATTACTATTATTATCATAACCATTATAATTGTTATTATTAGTTATAGTATTATTATCATTATTATAAGTAGAATTATAATAATCATTACTACTACTGTCCTATTACTACTACTATGCAATAACCAGTATCATCATTATCATTGATATTGATATAATGATCATATATATGATTATCTTTATTATCATCATAATTACTAATACTACAACAACTACTGCTTTCTAATCATTAGCATTTCTTCTGATGCTATTAATAATCAATCATCTTTTTATTTTGTGTTCTGATGAAATATGGATGACTCTGTGAAGTCATGCTTGAAATGTAATGGCAACTGCCACGGCAATAACGACCTTAATGTTATTTTGATGTTCTTACCCTTGGGTGTTTAATGGTTTTGATGAAATTAATGTTTTTTTTTCCTTATTCTTTTCCGTCCTTTGTCAAATGGTGACAATGATAATGATGTTAATAACAGAAATAGCAATAAGATGATATTACTAACAATGCCAAACTGGTAATTGTATCTTTTCATCCATATATGACTTTACTTGTTTTCGAAAATCATTACCTAAAGTAACAACCGAATCTCTTCATCTATATATATTTTTTATCTCTCTGTTAGTCAATCCATCTGTCTATATATATCTCTCTCTCTCTGTCATAACACTTCCTGCTGTTGTTGGACATATTGTACACAGCATAAATTCAGTATTATATAACATTTATCGGGGTTATGCTATAAATAATTGCAACCCACCATACAAATAAACCTTTGAATAAGATACTGTACTTCATTTTGACTGTCCAATCTTACTCAGGACACTCCAAAGTCAGGTAAAATACAATATCTTCCTAAGTCTTCAAACCGAGTTTACAGCAGCGAGATGGCCGCTATCATAACAAACACCGCCTCGCCCCCGTGTTTGCTATTCGAACGCTGTTTGTGACCGCGTAGTGGCGCCGCCTCCATTATTCATGAGAGTTCCATCCCGCTCTCAGGCAGTGGACACAGGGCGGTCGTAGGACACGGACACAAGCTCATTGCAGGGAATATGGCCTTAGCATAATGTACGGTCAAAAGCTTACAGACATCAAAACCACAGGCTCAACGCTGAGGACATAAGCTTGCAACGACTCACAACACAAGCTCAAAGAGACAGAGACTAAGGCTTGGCACTACTGACGAACAGCCGAGGTTACAATCTAGTCACTTCGGACCAAAAACTGGAGAGACAAGCTTTTTGAAACAACCGGGCACGAGCACACAGCTGAGGACTCAGGCAGGAGATTTACCTTTCGGTTTTACCAAGCGGCTTGTCATTTCGCGTCATTCTGTAAAGGTTCATTGCTTAGTGGCCGTCGGATGCATGTCTCTACGCTCTTGGTTGCAATCTGTTGCATTAGATACTGATTGCATACGAGGAATGGGATGGCGGGCCAGTTTCTTTCCGCTTTATAGGCAACTGTGGTTTTAGAGATTTTAAAATGGTTAAATAAGCACTGTAAAAGTGAAAGTATTTACATTCTTTGTTGTGTAGTGTTTATCGCGTTTATGACTATATATTTTGTATTTAAGCAAGTTCCATAGCAGTTATGTATCGATATAAGGATGGCAATTGTGATGTTAATGGCAGAAATGAAGTTGATGATGATGATGAGAAGGGGAAAGAGGAACGAGATGGCAATTATGATGATATGATAACAATGATCTATATAATGCAATAATATACATGCACTCTAATAGGTGAATTAGACTGTTATCACTGCTACTACTACTTTTAAAAATAAAAATATAAAAAACATCCTTAGTAACAAAATACTATTGAAAGTACCATAATTTACTAAAGCAGTTGGTCTGGCTGAGACGAAACGGAGCAATGGGCTTTGGCGAAGTTATAAATTAGATAGAATCGGCAATTTGCTGCAGCACGAGGGAGAAGAAGAAAAAAGGAGTACAGAGGGTGATTGTATTTGGCAGACGATCTTCTTTTCTCGTCTGAATATTGATCTGAATCTATATGTAAACCGAAAATTACTTACATGTGCGTTCGCGTCATTGGCTGTTAATATAATACATCTTATTTTTTTACATTTCTATTTTATCTTATATTAATGTATGTATGTGTATTTTGTGTGTGTAGGTGTGTAAGGCTGATTGCTCCTTTTAGCGTGAAACGATGGTGAAAAGCCCAGGTCGACTGATATGTACAGTATGTGTTTATATATAAGAATATATATATATATATATATATATATATATATATATATATTATCATCGTCAGCCTGTATCATTCCACTGCAGGACGAAGGCCTCTCAATCTTTTCCAGTCATTCTGGTATTTTGTCCTTTGATTCCAGTTTCCAGTTTACTCCAGCGAAATTCGCTATTTCATCCCGCCATCTTGTTATTGGTCTTGCCCTTGTTCTCTTTGTGTCGTGTATTTCCCATTCTGTTGAATTCTCTGACATATGGGTGTGTGTGTTCCAAATGCAAGAGAAGTTTTATGTAAGTGAATCATGCCCTGTATTTATGCAGGCACGTTAGCGTGAGCGGGCAGGTATATGAGTATGGGATAATATAGTGATATTATGGGAAATAGTATATGTGATATATACTATATCAATGAGGCAGTAAATAATTTTTAATATTATGATATTAGTTGTGCCATGATTTAGTTTACTGTTGTGATATTATTACTTGAAAATATATGAATTATTATTTACATTGTTTCCTATATTTACAAATTGTTGTATGCACCATTAAATACCAAAATAAAATTTCTGTTGTACTCACTTTATGTATCTCGTGCATCTGGCAACAAGCTCGGAGACGAGAGGATCGAGCTAGTCAAGCCACGAGGAGACCTAAAATGTCCTGCTTTATTTTGTTACGTTTACACCTCCAAAGAACCTAATCAAAGATTCACCGGAGAGCATAACAACGAGGAGTCGACCCGCGAGGAGTTGCACTGTGTGTCAGAGGCTGCATGCGACCCGGTTGGTGGGTGGAGCGGGCAAGCGCCGCCCCTAACAAATACGAAAACGAAAAAGAAAAGTAGAGAATCAGAGGATCTAGGATATTAGCTAGCTACCTAAAGGGAAGTGCGAGAGTTAAGAGCAATGAAAGGTGGGGAGCGTAACCCCTTGATGGTCATACTTTTGTGTATGGTTGTACAATTTAGATGTTCACTTATTCGATTCTTATCTTTGTAGTTTCGGTTATCAAGTCTACGGGGGGGGGGGGGATGCCAAGGAGGCTGGTCTGCTATCATCTTAAATATGTTGCAGTTACATATGATATATGTATATAAGTAGTATAAAAAACACATATACCCACAAACACACATACACACCTATATATATATATATACACATATGCACACTTGTACCTATACGCACACACACACATATATATATACATATATACATGCACGCACATGCATATATACACACATACATATACATATTCATATATACATATACATACACATACACATAAACATATATGCACTTTTTTTGTAAACACGTACCCGCAACCATGTTTACGCATATACATATACATATATATACATACAAATATATATATATATATATATATATATATATATATACATACATAGATACATATATATACATATATACATAAACACATATATATCTATATTTTTCTTCTTTCTCCCATGTCTGCAGACGTGCTCATATTTCGTGTATGTACGCATACATACACGGCTATATACAGTTGTCTTTTAACATCACATATTCGTGAATGTACTTGAGTTTTACATTACGTTTCACCTATCAGGGGTGCCACGTATTTGTTATTCATTCTTGCTGTTTGGTGCTGTTTGGCTGCTTCTCCAATCCTGCTACTGGCAATTAGCAGGGCGAGGTTACTGCCTGCCGAACAGCATCACGCCCATCCCTCTTTCTCACTTGGGGCGATATCCATTCATTTCTCTCTCTCTCTTATTCTTGTCTTTCTTTGGACTCGTGCAAATGGCCCTTTTTGGTGATACTTTCTTAAATGCTTTTCTGTGCGCCAGCCAAGCTTCAAGCAGCTTCCCCATCTTTACTACTGGCAATTAGCAAAGGTGGGGTTGCAGAGTTTATAAACGGTGCCATGCCCTCCCCCCCCCCCTTCTCGCCTGAACTCCCTGAGGAGAGAAGATGAGGCTGGGATAAGCGCCGCCCCTTTCCTCTACAGCGGCACAGTTATTACTCGCCCTGACCTTGGTATGCGGAAGTTAGCCCTCCAGGGTCGGGTCACCCGTGATTGGTTGAGGTATGGTATTGAGGGACATGGACGCATGGAGCTGGAACGGCGACAGTGAACGAAAGTTTTCTTCAGCTAACCCGGCCCTGCAACCACTAGTGACCTAACCACTGGCAGATTCAACTTTAGAGCGGCTATTTGGGAGGGATTTAAGGAAAAGCTCCAGTCGAAGTTTACAGCCAACTTGAGGACTGCAACATTGGAAAAAATTGATGAGGAAATCCAGTGATGCTGAAGCTGCACTTGAACAACATGTACCTAAGAGCAATTAAGGGACTGGACCCATCCAAGATTCACACCAGAATTGAGACTGCTATTTTTTTTGGCTGAGTCACCTGGATCACTAAGCTGAACTTTAAAACAGTCCCGAGAGAAACTAACAGAATCAGGATGACACCGAAAACCGTGAAAATCCAGAAGTAGAGAAATACAGATCGATTTCTCTACCAGGCAAAGTTCCGAAGATTTTGAACTCTAGATTGCGCAAACCACCTAATGATGAACGCAACATATGAGGCAACATGGTTTCAGACCAAGCAGAAGAACAACATGAGCCATCGCAATCATTTTTAAAAAATACCATAAGCCAAAGAAATCAAGTGGATGTGGTCTTACAAAATGTGGCTAAAGCCTTTGACAAAGTGTGTCGCACGGGCCTACCTCATGATCTTCCAGATGCCCTTCACCAAGCTACTATTGTGACTTCTTAGTAAACAGAAGCGCTAGAATAGTCATCGGCAACACAGTAGGTGGGTAAGCTGTCTCTTACCCACACTCTTCACAATTTACACAGCAGATCTGACCGAGGCATCACATGGCAGTAGTCACTATATGCATGCCGACATCACACAGATCATCACATACAAAGGGAAGTCAATTAACATGATGCGAGAGCCATAGAGACCATCAACCGCTACGAAAAACAGTGAAAGATTTCGACCATGAGAAAATTCCAAGTAATTCCTGTGGCCAAATTCAGGGCATCAGATCTGAAAGTGGACAATGAAGCCATCGACTACTGCGACAAAGGAAAGATACGAGGACTGCCAATTTGGAAAAAAGGAATTCTTCACATAGATGAATGAGCACGGAAAGCAATCCTTCATCTTGCCCAGAACAGAAGGCTTCACACTCTGAGTCCTGAAACAAAGCTCTACATTTATAAAGCCCTAGTGTGGCCCAGCATGGAATACCCGCCAGTGCCTAACCACATGGTTTCTGGAAGGCAGATGATGAAGCTACAGATTATTCAGAACCAAGTAAGCAAATGGATTCTAAACATCAGCTTTCCCTCAGGTAGTCACAAGAGATCCATGCAAGACTTAGGATTGAGGTGATCAACAAGAAGCTCCACCAGCAAGCTTGGAGCTAGAGAAGAATTCAAGACGATGATGAGGGGCTCTGCACTCGGCTGGACTCT
>NW_028234422.1:39992465-40002465 GCF_977035675.1 Penaeus japonicus | reverse complement strand
ATAAGGAAAGGACCTAGATCAATTCAGCGTTTTTGGATAGGAAAATATATCCTGAACAAGATGCAGAGGGTCGCCAACTGCGGTATAATGGACCATTGGATGATAAAGGTTTAGAATGAACAATTGAGGTAAAGAACATAAAACAACGAATCTTGTAACTGGGTGATTGGTTACAAGTTGTTGATATCAAAGTTTTATTGCTGACAAATTCACATAATTTACTCAGGATCATATCGAAGTTGTCATGTTCTGTTGCTGACATTTGCATCTTGAAGTCGGTTCTTTTTATTTGAATGGCTGATGAGGTCGTTTCCCTGTCATTTCATTGTCTTTTCTTTTATTTATCCTTTATCCATCATTTATTTATCTAGCAATATTTAGGATCGGAGAGGAACATAACTAAAAAAGTAACATATCTCAAAAGAGAAAGAAAGAACGTGATATAATTTTTTACTTAATTGGTCTGAGGAGCCTCGGATGGCAGCCTTTCCCGCGATATTTCCATTGCTCCGAAACTACAAGGAAGTAGACGAAGAATATATATATATATATATATATATATATATATATATATATATATATATATATATATATATATATGTGTGTGTGTGTGTGTGTGTGTATGTGTGTGTGTGTGTGTATGTGTATGTGTGTATGCATCTATATATATATATATATATATATATATATATATATATATATATATATATATATATATACATATATACATATATATATATATATATATATATATGTATATATATATATATATTTATATATATTATATAAATATTTATTCATATGTACATATATATATACATATATATATATATTATATATATATATATATATATATATATATATACATACATATATATATATATATATATATATATATATATATGTATATGTTATATATATACATATACATATCTATTTATATATGTTTATATATATATATATATATATATATATATATATATATATATATGTATATATATATGTACATATAAATAAATATATATATATATATATATATATATATATATATATATATATATATATATACATATATATATATATGTGTGTGTGTGTGTGTGTGTTTGTGTGTGTGTGTGTGTGTGCGTATGTATATACATAAATCTATACACACACACACACACACACACACACATACACACACACACACACACACACACACACATATATATATATATATATATATATATATATATATATACACACATATATATATGTATATATATTTATACATATGTATATATACATACATACATATATATATATATATATATATATATATATATATATATATATATATATATATATGTATGTGATATGATATATCTGGCAACGAGTAGGAGAAGGTGTTAGAAGGTGAATGTTAGGTCTCAACGATATTAAGTGTAAAATTATGTATATCGAAATGTATGCAGTAAAGAAACCCAACGGAGAGGTGACATACAATAGAAATGAAATTATGAAAGTAATTGAAGACTTCTATCGCGACTTATACCACTCAAACGACCAACCACGTACGGAGACAAACACAACAACTGGAGACGTTCCAAACATTACGGTAGTGGAAGTAAAAAGGGCACTAAAAGGCATGAAAAGAGGAAAAACACCAGGAGAAGACGGCATTAGTGTAGATCTTATTCAAGATGCAGGTGAGATTGCGGCAGTAAAACTGGCTAATCTTTTTAACAGATGCCTAAGCGTCGGTAAAATTCCGAAATCCTGGAAAAACGCAATAATAATTTTAATACACAAAAAGGGGGACAAAAGACTTAAAGAATTACCGACCTATAAGCCTCCTTTCAGTAATCTATAAACTGTTCACAAAAATCATCACAGCCCGTATCACCGATACATTAGATTCAAAACAACCCAGAGAACAGGCAGGGTTCCGTAGCGGATTCTCAACTTCAGACCATAAACCGTCTTGTAGCCCAATGGTAGCGTGTCACACGCTGACACAGGCGGGCTCGCCTCAGTGCATACAACCCCAGCGCAGCATCTGCTCCGCAAATCTGGCTTAACCTTACAGACCATATCCACACACTGGCCCAAATAAAAGAGAAAACAAACGAATATAGGTAGCCCCTGTGTATGGCATTCGTAGATTATGAAAAGGCATTCGATTCGCTACAGATAGCTGCAGTACTAGATGCAATTCGTAAACAAGGAATAGAGGAAATATATTGCAGATTATTAGAGGACATATATAGAAATGGTACAGCGACCATCAAAATACACGAAGAAACCAATAAAATACGAATAAAAATGGGTGGTAGGCAGGGCGACACCATCTCACCGAAGCTTGGAAGGAGAAAGGGATAAAAATAGGGAAGGAGCAATGTACATATATTTGTATATGTATATATATATATATATATATATATATATATATATATATATATATATATATATTATATATATGTGGTATATACATATATATGTATATATATATATATATATATATATATATATACTTTTTATATAATATGTATATATGTGTATATACATATATATGTATATATATATATATATATATATATATATATATATATTATATATATATATATATATATATATATAATTAATATATATATATATATATTATATATATATATATATATATATAATTATATATATATTATAAAATTAATACATATATATATATATATTATATATATATATATATATATATATATATATATATATATATATATATATATATATATATATGTATGTACAGCACACACACACACACACATATTATAATATATATATATATATATATATATATATATATATATATACATATATATATATATATATATATGTATGTATCTATATATTTATCTATCTATCTATCTATCTTTCTATCTATCTATCTATCTATCTATCTATCTATCTATCTATCTATCTATCTATCTATCTATCTATCTATCTATCTATCTATATATATATATATATACATGTATATACATATATGTGTGTGTGTGTGTGTGTGTGTGTACATACATATATATATGTATATATATATATATATATATATATATATATATATATATATATATATATATATATATATATATATATATATATATATATATTGCTACAAGCCCAGATAGGCCTGCGAGGTGGTTTGCCCCTGAATGAGGTGGTTGAGTAACCCGCGACCTTGCCATATCCTTGCGCATGCGCGCAGGTGGTTCGTGGTGAGGGAGCGGAGGGTTGAGGAGGACTTGCTGGACCGCCGCCACACCACCACCACTGGGCTTTGGGTTTGATTTTTCTGTTTCTTATATTGGATATGTTTCTTGATTACGATTGATGGTTTGCATATTTAGGGTTAGGGCGATTTCTTGCTGTTATAAGAAATTGCGTAGGTGCGTATGGTGATGGTAATTGTATTGAAATAATAATAATAATTAATTATTAAAGTAAGAACCTTACTTCATTCTTTTCCTTCCACTATGATTGACTTTACTTGCTTAAAATATGAATAATGTATGGAAAATATACAAATACAAAGTCTACATATATAAATATTAAACAGTTATTAAGTGAATACGAAATATGAAGTGAATAGCACTTGATAATGCTCACTTTTAGTCCTTGCCATGAATTAGTATTTTAGCCCACTCACATCAGGTCATCACATCATATAATATCGGGCTTGCAACTTGTTCTCTAAGCAACAACAAATGCTTACAAGTATACTGATTTGTGACAAATGGGGGCCTGTCCGGGAATTTATGAACATATGCCCATTTTTCTGATAAAACTTTAATGGATTTTGACTACTCATTCGTGTACTTTTCTAATGGTCATTGCTTTAAGAGTTGTTTGCCATAAGTCTCTGAGTCTTTTGATCCGTTTAGTTTACGTTGCCAGCTGTTGGTTGTTGCCGGCGCGTTTCAAGTGTATGGGATTTTCATTTTCCTTTCTAGCTAAAAGTGAGTATTCTTATGCGTGTTTGTGCAATTCTTATCTCCATTTTGTTATTCTGCATTTTGGTAATGGTGATATTAGTTTGTACTTTTATTAGGACTGTTGAGTTGCTGTTGTAAGATTTACATATTTTCTGATCACTTTTGTGCTAATATTGTTTCTTAAATAGTTAGATTTATTTTTCTTACCGGTCGTAATGTTCACGGTCGAGGATTTTGTCGCACATCCGTCGGCGTCGGCGCTGGCGAATCTGACCAAAGCCCAGTGGAGTGAGTTGGCGCGTTATTATAGAATTCCTATTCAATCCTCCTTTCGTAAACAAATTATTCGTGACCTTGTTTTGGATAAACTAATTGAAATTAAAGTAATTCATAAAGAGGAGGTGGAATCCATGTTTCCAGCAATTCAGGGGGATATTGAAGTAATGTCTGCCAGTCAATACGAACTGGAGAAAAGTAAAATTGAAGTGGAGAAAATGAAAGCTGAAAATGAACGTTTGAGGCTTACACAATGTATAGATGATTTTCTCCCACAATTTAAGCTTAATGAGGCTGTTAGATTTGTGCCTAAGTTTAATGAAGACGAGCCAGAATATTTCTTTACGCACTTACATGGTTGGCCAAGAGACAAATGGGTTCTGTTGATAGACAGTGCTTTTGCAGGCAGAGCACAAGAAATATTTTCTGCTATTGATGTTACATGTGTTAGGGATTATGATTATGTAAAAAGGGTTGTGTTGAATGTTTACAAAAAGGTCCCTGAAGCGTATAGACAAGAATTTCGCAACTGTCGAAAGGCCAGTGAACAATCATACGTAGAGTTTATACGCCAAAAGCAGCTTCTGTGTCGTAAATGGGTTGAGAGTGAGCTCGCAATCCTTGATTATGATAGTTTGCTTGAACTGATTATACTCGAGGACGTGAAAAACTCTATGCCCTTGAAGATCCGCTCTCATGTCGAGGAGCGCGGATTGCGCCGTGTAGTTGATATCGGCCCTGCTGCTGACCACTATACCCTCACTAATCCTTCCATTCTTTATAGGTCACGTGAGTCTTCAACCCATTCAGGCCAGGTGAAAGAGCCTTTTACAGGTGGTTCGAGAGTGGAGCGAAGTGTAGTGAGAGCATCAGACTCCCAGACTTCTCGTGGTTTGGGAACTAGCGGCCCTGGTGTGAGGAGAGTCTTTTGTCGGTATTGTAAGAAAACTGATCATGAAATTAGTCAGTGTCTAAAATTGGCAAATAGACGTTCGCCTGGCACTCGTGAGCCTGTTCTCAATGTTGACATAACCAATGATTTCCCTCCATCCTCATCTTATTCTGACGTTAAACTTAATTCCGGCCTCACAACTTCCTCTGGAACTCCTTCCCTCGAGTCTATACATCCTTTATTCAGACCTTTCATATCCACAGGTACCATTGGTTTCGACCGTTCATCTAAGCATGCCCGACCAGTCAATATCCTACGTGATTCTGGTGCTCTGGTCTCCCTGGTGCTACGGGAGGAAGTACCTTCACCTAACTGCTATACAGGCGAGACTGTTTTTATTGATAGTGTTAGTATGACTGCAGCGGAGGGCGTACCTTTATGCAAAGTTTACTTAACCCTATACTTCCCACGCGGACGAATTCGTCCGTTAATTTATAACAGGGTGCTACGGGAAGAATACTGCTTACACGATCCTGTTTCCCGAGCCGACGAATTCGTCTGTTATGTGTGCTTCCCGCTCCACGTGACTCCGCCCACTCGCTATTATTTATAGCTCAGTAAGCGACCGACAATTGAGGGGAGTGGGTGTTCCTGATTTTGCTGCCCCCTCCCTCATATTATGCCCAGATGGATGAATTATCAAGTAAGTTTTGCATATAGAAAAAATACAAAGAAGTTTCTGAATAGTTATTAGTTAGTGTAGTATGTATAAAAACACAGTGTGATAAATTTTGTAGATTATATAATAGGATTATTTTAGCAGACTAATTCGTCCAGTTGGGAACACCACCTCATTTTTTTACATTCCTAGTCGATTGAGAAAATGTACATTTACTTCGAATATATTGAAGATATTCCAATTTAGGCTACTGTCATGTGTTTTAACATTGTGATATATATAGCCTATTGTTATCATCATTATTATTTATTATTATTATTATTATTATTATTACTTTTTTACAGGTATCCCATCGTCAACCTTTTATGGCAGACAGCTTGACAGGGTACGAGCAAGAGATCATGAATTTGTACAAGAAGTTAATCTAGAAAACATAGACAGTGATGTTGAAACTGAGGAAGAGGAAGCAGATGACCCTGTTATGCCCACAAATCTACTTACTGGTAAATTGAATTTCTTTTTTAATTGAATCATGACCTACAATTTTTATATTTTTGAAACATATAAATTTTAGTCATTATGACTTTTCTTTCTTTCTTTTTTTTTTTTTTAGATACAGAACAAGTTGAAGAGAGTTATGCTGAAAGGGCAACTTTTGATGCATCACTGTCACTCTCTGAAGACAGTGACACTGTAGTTTTGGAGGTTGCAGACACTACAGTGGAAAATGAAGAGGCTCCACAAGTTACAGCCAGAAGAGCTCGAGCTAATGCCAGGGCCTCTACAACATCATGGGTGCCTCCGGATTGCAATGATGTTACACAGAATTACACCTTTCTTGGCCAAAATCATGTATTTGATGATGATTTACGTCAACCCATTGAGTATGTAAGGCAATTCCTCACAGATGATCTCCTTGATTTATTTGTAACACAATCAAACCTTTACTCAGTACAAAAAAATCCAAACAAGCCTCTCAACGTGGATCGTAATGAGATTGAACAATGGCTTGGTTTGTGTATATATTTTTCAATTAGCAAACTTCCTAATGTTAGGATGCACTGGTCCCACCATTTAGGTACTATGAGAGATGTTACCTCAACAGTTATGAGCCGTAACCGTTGGGAATATATCAAGAGTAGCTTTCACATGGTTGACAACAGTACTGAAAGCCAGGGTTCCAGAGAGAATAAGGATAGGCTTTTCAAGGTGCGGCCAATAGTAGATCACCTCAGGGAAAAATTCCATCAAATATCAATGGGGCAGGAGCTGTGCATAGATGAACAGATGGTTCCTTTCAAAGGACGAAGTTGCCTGAAACAATATGTACCTAGCAAGCCACACAAGTATGGATACAAATTTTTTGTTTTAGCTGGCAAGGATGGCATGACATATGATTTCATGCCATATACAGGAAAAATCAATCCTGTGAATGATCCTACAGTACCTGATCTAGGTGCAAGCTCAAATGTAGTGTTGCAATTATCTCAAATCATACCATCTAACTGTAATTACTATATGTTTTTTGATAATTGGTTCACTTCCTTACCTTTATTCATTTATTTTGGTCAAGAATTTTTTAGTTCAGTACAATTCAATGAAGTGACAATAACATTTTTGTTACTATATCAGTAATTGATGCAAAAAGGAAATAAAACTGCTTAATATGTATAGTGTAACAATTGTCAAACAAAAATAAAACATAAGGAAGGCAAAAACGACTTTAGCTTGATCATAGAAATGCATATTTTCTTTTTATCAGAAATTCCCCATTATTCACTGTGCCCATATGGACGAATTAGTCCTCTAATTCTAAGTTATTTGTTATTTATGTTATGATGAAAAACACAAAATAACTAGACATAAATGATGAAAAGAAGTGGAAAGAACTGCAAAATTATTTTTTTCCAAGAAAGAAAAAAAATTGGGAAGTAAAGGGTTAACCTCAGACCTGGTAACAGATTATGTTAAATTAGCTGTAGTAGATAGGATACCCACTCACGGGGTATCACTCTTGCTGGGAAACGATCTCGCCGGGGATAAGATGCAGCCATGTCCTGTGGTCTCGCCTCATCCCACAAGCGAGAACAACACAGAGGAGTTAGAGAAAGAGCACCCTTCACTTTTTCCTGCGTGTGCTGTCACTCGCAGCAAGAGTAAAGGTCTTGAATCGGATATCACTGGCGCCCCTGGCACGACATTGCCTGTGGACGTACCAGATTATGAATCAAATCTTTTTAGTGAAGGATATTCATTAAGGGATTTCTTTGAAGGTTCCGTAATGCAACAGTTTCATGAGACAGAAGGGGTTTCAAGTAAAAGCGAGTCACCTATAACAAGGAATAAATTGATTGATGAACAAAGGCAAGATGTCGGATTAAAAAGGTTCTTTGATGTTCTTATTGATGAATCCAATTTAGGAGAGTATCCTAATTGTTTCTATCTGAAATCGGGTGTGCTAATGCGTCAGTATAGACCCTTGCATTCTCCCAGCACTGACACCTGGCGTACTATCCATCAAGTTGTTTTGCCTCACTCCCTTCGTCAACACGTGCTTGCCATTGCTCATGATAATACTGCAGGACACCTGGGAGTAACAAAGACTTACAAGAAAATTTTTAAGCATTTCTATTGGCCTAAGATGAGACGTGATATAGGTAAATACTGCCGTACTTGTCATATTTGCCAGATTAAAGGCAAACCGGGCCCAGGTATTCCTCCTTATCCACTTATTCCCATTCCAGTAATGAATGAGCCTTTTAGTAAGATCGTTATTGACTGTGTCGGCCCCTTGCCCAAGACAAAACGGGGAAATCAATATCTCTTAACCATTATAGATGCAGCCACACGGTATCCTGAGGCCATTCCCCTCAAACGTATAACAACAAATAATGTTGTGAAGGCCCTAATCAAGTTTTTCACACAGGTAGGACTGCCTACTATGGTGCAGTCAGATCAGGGGTCTAATTTTACGTCTGGGTTGTTTGAGAAAGTGATGAAATCATTGGGTATTCAACAGTTTCAGTCGACTGCTTATCATCCACAGAGTCAGGGAGTAGTGGAGAGGTTCCATCTCACCCTCAAAACCATGATTAAGGCTTATTGTTTGGACACCGGTTCTGAATGGGATGATGGTATAGACTTACTTTTGTTTGCAGTGAGGGATAGTGTGCAGGAGAGCCTTGGATATTCTCCTTTTCAACTCATTTACGGTCATGAAGTAAGGGGTCCTTTGAAGGTCTTAAAAGAGTGTTGGTTATGCGAGGAGGAGTATGTTCCAGCTGCTACTTATGTAGAATGTTTTAAAGGCAGGCTCAAATCTGCATTATCTTTCGCTCATGCCCACTTAGGCAAAGTGCAGAGTAAAATGAAAAAGCGTTATGACGAAGTGCATAAAGTAAAAGTAAGGGAATTCAAAGGGGGAGATTTGGTACTGGCTCTCCTTCCCCTGCCTAATCAACCACTCAAGTCTCGGTATTCGGGTCCATTTAAAGTGATTAAAAGGGTGTCTGATGTAAATTATGTTATTGATACACCCCACAGACGTAAGAAAAGGAGACTCGTTCATGTGAATCTTTTGAAAGAGTATCATGTAAGGGATGACCAGATAAGAAAGGATGAAAATGTAAAGGATGTAGCAGTTGTTGTACCACGTGACCCCAGTGATGTTGAAAATGAACATATTGTTCCAGTGATCGAGCCAAATTTGAGTAACACATACTTGCTAGAAAATCTAAAACAAAAACTCTCACACCTTTCTGATCCCCAGGTAGCCAGTATTAAAGTTCTTCTACAGGAGCACCGGGAACTCTTTGGTGATACGCCTCGGACTTGTCCTCTGCTCGCTCATGACGTCATGCTGAGCGACCCAACTCCCATTCGCCAAGCTCCATATCGTCTTAACACGGAGAAGCGGGAGTTTTTGAAAAAGGAGGTCCGCCGGTTACAAGAGCAGGGTATGATCCGACCTAGCCTCAGTCCTTGGGCATCCCCTGTGGTGTTAGTACCGAAAGGCCCGAGGGATTATCGTCTGTGTGTTGACTACAGAAAGGTGAACAACATTACTATAGCCGACTCGTACCCTCTTCCACGTGTGGACGACATCATAGACGACCTGGGACAAGCACGTTACCTGTCTAAATTGGACCTTCTTCAAGGCTACTACCAAGTTCCGCTGACGTCCCGTGCCAT
>NW_028234422.1:39984965-39987465 GCF_977035675.1 Penaeus japonicus | reverse complement strand
TATATATATAACCATTATCAGTATTATCATATCATATCTAAGCGATTCTTATCTAGCTTTTTATACGAAGAGGAAGTGGAATGAATGAGGATGAAAAGAAGGGGAAGAGGAAGAACCATATTTGATAAAAAGGAAGAAAATTCAAAATGGAAGAGGCACAAGACGCACTTGAGGCTCAATGAAGACCTTTTAAGACCGGGCAAGTCAAATTCCAAAATCCCCTTTCTCTCTGCCGCACAGCATCTTTATTCTCCTTTTGCCTTCTTCTTCTGATTCTATTTTAACCTCTCCTCCCCCCCGCCCCTTCTATTTCATTTTTCTATTTGTCTCGATTTGTATATTCCAGTTCTCTACCTCATTTTGTTTTCTTTTTTTGAATGTCCTTAACTGTGATACCTCTTTCATCCCTGCCCGCCTTTTCCATTATTCAACACAAACCCGTTTTTATTTCTTTCTTGCATGTTATCTCATTCATAATTACATCTTGGACAATCTCTATCTCCATTCGAAATCGTATACTCTTCCTTCGTCTGTCTGTCTGGCTGCCTGTTGTCTCTCGATCTATCTATCTATCTCTGTTTCTCTTTCTCTATCTTTCTCTCCCTCTCTCCGTAATTTCTTTAACACCCCCTCCCTCCCTCTCTTCCTCTTCGTCTTACTCCCTCCCCCATCCTCCCTCTCTTTCTCTCTCCCTCTCTTACTCCTTCCCTCATGCCTCCCCCCTCCTCTTTCTCTCTCTCTCTCTCTCTTTCTCTCTCCCTCTCTTCCTCTTTCCCTCATCCCCTCCTCTTTCTCTCTCTCTCTCTCTTACTCTCTCTCCTCCTCCCATCTGTTTCTTTTCCTCCCTTACATGGAGCAAAACAACACACTTTTTCTCTCTTCTTTAAAATTCAATTCTAATTTAACAGGCGGACCCCCATTCTGTGACGGACGGCAATTAACAGTCTATCATGCGAAAAGTAGTTGCGTGCAGGAAAAATACAATGGAAATGAAGCTGATGAGACGCTGATAGTATGAATGTAATGGACGAATGTGGCTAGTAATGAAGCCTCAGTGGGTGCGATGATCTGGTGGTTGGTGTATCTGCATATGTATATCTGTATGTATTCATCCATCTATCTGTCTGTCCCCCCACACACGTGCACACATACATACAAACACATAGACACACGCACACAAACAGAGAAAGAGAGAGAGAGAGAGAGAGAGAGAGAGAGAGAGAGAGAGAGAGAGAGAGAGAGAGAGAGAGAGAGAGAGAGAGAGAGAGAGAGAGAGAGAGAGAGAGAGGGGAAAAGAGAGAGAGCTTCAATATTTCCAAAAGTTTTTAATTAAGAGACTTCGCGCATAATACGATCACAGGTATTGGGTTCAGCAGCGGAAATTATGTTTAAAGATGGGTCTTTCGAATAATTAGCCTTGTTGAAGTTCGAAACCACAGAGTCTTCTGCTTGTTATATATGAGGGTTGATCTTACTCTTTGTCCACTGGCTTGCTTATTGACATGTGCTCGCGTGCCTTTTTCAGTCATTGCGGAAGAAATGGTGGTTTAACCTGTTGATTCAGTAAAAAAATCCCCATAAGAATGCGGAAAGAGTTATATGCACACACACACACACACACACACACACACACACACACACACACACACTCACACACACAGTGTATACAAGTGTGCATGAGGCCTAGTGTCAGCCTGTAGCATTGCTTACGTAGAAGCGCCGATGCATATCCGCCCCTTTCCTCCCGCTCCTTTGCTAGCCTCACACACACTTTCAACTTCCTCCCTGCCCAGCCTTAATGCCAATAAATACCTGGCCTCTATCCTTTCCTCTGACTTTATACTTTCCTGTGTATAAAGATAGCATCATCGACTCGTTTCTCCTCGTCACATGTCCAGACCACAGCATGTAGGTCGCAGTGAGATTTGTTATTCTCTGTCCTAGTGACACCAAGGAATCTTCTGAAGGAATCTCATTTCAAAGTCGTAGATTAAGCCATGTTAACCCCATCCAGTGACCTTAGTTGATTCTGTGTGATGCAAAGTGGGATCCTCTTGTTGCTCCAAATTTGGTTTGGTTTTGCTAACTGTTCAATTGTCACGGTTATCCCCCTTTTGATTTCATTTTCCCAATAATCTTCAATGATGTTAGAACACACGTATCTACCGACAGTTTCGACCCCTTCTCAATTATCTGGTGTTACTTGACGTACCTGCTGTTCCTCTTTGCTGTTATGTGCTGGTTCATAATAATGTTTATCTTTTCTCTCTCGTGGGTTCCTCCTGTTCCCTCTCTTATCCAGAATCAAGTCTATATCATTAGTGAATTCTAAAATGGTCCTCACTGAAAGTTCTCTAGAAGTGATGGTTTGTTCAAGGAACACCTGTAGAGCCCAGGTGAAAGAAGGGAGGCTATACTTACCCCCACTGACGTTTTGAACCATCCGAGGATGTTTCTTTACGCTTCGTGCAATCATTATCAATTTTCTTCTCCTCTGCCA
>NW_028234422.1:39957465-39959965 GCF_977035675.1 Penaeus japonicus | reverse complement strand
TTATCCACGACTATGAGGAGGATGAAGTGCCGGGTGCCTTTGGGTGTCACTTCACAGCTCCCAAGGCTGCAAATGTAACTGTCACCTTCAGCGTAGAGACCGGAATATGCCTCTAGCGTTAAGGCTCCGCCGGAAGGCACTGGGGAGGAAGAGAATGCGTGTGCTTTTCAGCTGGCACAGTCAGTTCCCTTCAGATACAGGAGGTCCTCTCTCTATCTCTCTCTCTCTCTCTCTCTCTCTCTCTCGCTCTTTCTCTCTTTCACTATTCTACACACTTTCTTTCTGAGGGTTTTATCAACATTCATAAATTATCTCTGCATAATAACATGGCATACTGCCTGGGCTTGATTGATGAACTCCGTTACGGATCAATAGCATTTTATCTCACATTTTCATGTATTTGTCTCATCCATTTTTCACGCCTTTATGGTATTGCTATTTTCCTTTTTGTTTTAGAAACGACTTAACCCAGAATTCGTTTTCAATGCCTTATGTTTGTACTATTAATCTAAATGAATAAAAAGGTAACAACTACAAGTATGTAGGTTGAGAAAGGCGTATGTGCTGTATTGAGATAAATAATCCACTTGAATCACAAGATTCATGTGTCACCGTTCAATTAACCGTTTGTCCCGTTCTGGTGTTCTGGCACTTTGCATCAGGTCCCCGTCATATCATTCACTCAAAAGCCCTGTCATAAACGTTTGTTCCGTTTGTGAGCAGACTATCTTCGCACCCCAGACTTTCGTCCATCTGCATCCCATCAGTCTGATGGCAATTTGCGACACTCACATCCTCATTCAACCATTGCAATAGATTAAATCTCTGCTGACTGTGCAGCTCCACTGGACAATTTGGGATGATGAAACCCCTGGCGATTAAACCGCAAACGCTTGCTCCCCCTTCCCCGAAGAGGGAAAACTCCGAGGAAACACTGAGCGCCGGAAAGTGGCTCGTTTCGCTTCCTGTGTTTCCCAATAAGAGGTTTTGCAAAGGAAAAGGAAAATTTTAGCGATTGCCTTTGAACTGGGTTTCTATTAACAGGGTCTTATCATTCAGTTGTGTTGTGCTAAAATCACGCTGAATAAAAGTCTAATGATAAGAAAAAAAAGAATATTAAGCTAAAACTGCACATGTATCACACGGCTCTCTGTTAATCTAGTCGACTGGAATATTACAATTATGGAAAAAATGGTGCACACACACACACACACACACACACACACACACACACACACACACACACACACACACACACACACACACATATATATATATATATATATATATGTATATATATATTTATGTATATACATATATATGTATGTATATATATATATATATATATATATATATATATATATATATACAAATACACATATGCACATGCACACACACACACAACACACACACACACACACAATTATATATATATATATATATATATACATATATATACATATATATATATATATAAATATATATATATATATATATACATATATATATATATATATATATATATATATATATATATATATACACATATTTGTCCGTATGTGCATATCGATTGCTTTACATCGTAGCAAGCTGTTCAAATTTGACTAAATGTTAATACAGGTATGATTATAGTACAAACTGTGTTAATCAAGTATATCATCTAACATCTTAAGGGAAGTGAGCTAGTCATGTCACTCACTGTACCTGATCCGAAATCCAGTATCAGTGTGGCATGTCACAATAAAATGTAATGTTTCAGTTTTATGGTTTACAGTTTTTTACGAAGGACTCAAGGACAATTTTTGTTTGCATGTTCATTTGCTACCCATAGGTCCAAGGGCACAATGTAAAGGCTCGGCAGGTATTCACTAGGTGCTCCGCCAAACAATACCGGGCACTAAACCGTAGTGGCAGCCCTTCGATAAGGGGGTTTAGTGCGTACCTCGCTGGGGGAACGTTGTATCTATTTGGTTCTTTATCTACCATCCTGGGCTATGTGTTATAGGTTATTACAGCTCTGATGTCACTATATAGCATATGCGGTGTGTAGCACAAGAACATTTTCCGTGATATCTGAGGATATAAGCAAAAGGTTCCACAGTTCCTTTACGTTCGTAGTTTATATGAAGGGCTATATAATATGGCATCCTCAGATATTGTCTTCCAGCAATCCTTTCTAAGGTGTATGGGAGAGTTTACGTCTAGCACACTCCATGTAGTTTGTGATATTAAACTGCAAATAAAAGCGGCAGCAAAACCTTGTTGTATTATTCTAAATGAAATGATTGCGTTTTTTTTTTTTTTTTTTTTTTTTTTTTTTTGCATACTGCATCATTTAGCCGGTCTGCAGATGATGCAATCCATATGCAAAGGTATTCACGCACAGTTTATAGCGAAATTATGTTCCATTACACGAAATATAACAGAATATAATTCATAGCCCTATAAACCCAGCTTTAGTATAGCCCTTTATTTACAAAGCCAGCCAACTGGCACAGGT
>NW_028234422.1:39907465-39909965 GCF_977035675.1 Penaeus japonicus | reverse complement strand
TGTGTGTGTGTGTGTGTGTGTGTGTGTATATATATCTATCTATATCTGTATATATATGTATATATATGAATATATATAAATATTATATATTATTATATATATATAAGATATATATATTATATATATATATATATATATATATATATATATATTTATATATATATATGATAGTCCTTACTATTATAAGTAGTATGATAATGAAAATGAAAATAATAGTAATGATGTAAAAGAGGTATGAACTGAATGAGAGGATAAAGAAGGAAAGCAGAGAAGGCAGGAGGGCGCAAGAGGAGAATGTGTTCCAGGAAAGCATAAACATACATGGGCAACGGGCGAAGAAAATGAGTTGAATTTTTGTGCAGGAAAACCTTTAGAAACAGAGCACGGGGCAAGAAGGGCATATCTTCATTATGAAAATGAATACACACACACATATATAAATATATATATATATATATATATATATATATATATATATATATATATATATATTGATATATAAATATATATATATATATATATATATATATATATATATATATATATATATATATTGATATATATTGATATATATTGATATATTGATACATGTATATAAAATGCAACTTATAAGCATGCTTGATATTAATATCATATAGGAAAAATTATTTGATCACAGGTTTATCCTCCCCGCGAGCGTCTCTCCCATTCACACACACTCGCCCACACACCGCATGTTCTAATTCCTCAGTCTTATACCTACATCACGTTCTACATTGTCATGCGATCTTTCAGTAGAGGGAAGGGAGCGAGGAGAGGGTAGGGTTCGGTGTGGGGATAGGGTTAGGGTAAAGAGAGAGGCAAAGGATAGGGACTAAGGTTATAGATAAGGGGAGAGGAAGGGACAGGGATATAGTAAGGAGGGTAATGGAAGGGGCGGGGAAGGAAAGGGGGTAGGGGAAGGGAGGAGCGTAGGGGAAGGGGCGGGGTAGAGGAAAAGACGGGGGTAGGGGAAGGGACGAAGGTTGAGAAAGGGAAAGGGATAGAGGTAGGGGAAGGGAGGAGGGTAGGGGAAGTGACGGGGGTAGGGGAAGGGACGGGGGAAGGGGAAGAGACGGGGGTAGGGGAAGGGACGGGGGAAGGGGCGAGGTAGAGGAAGGGACGGGGGTAGGGGAAGGGACGGTGAGGGGAAGGGGTAGGGGACGGGGCAGGGGTAGGGGAAAGGACGGGGGAAAGGGAAGAGACGGGGGTAGGGGATGAGACGGGGGTAGATGAAGGGACGGGGGTAGGGGGTAGGGGAAGGGCCAGGGGTAGGGAAAGGAGCAGGGGTAGGGGAGAGGGACGAGGGATGTCTAGTCACGGGGGAGAAGGAAGGGGGTAGGGGAAGGGAGGGGGAGGGGAAGGGGGCTGGGCCAGGGGTAGGGTAAAGGGGCAGGGGTAGGGGAAGGGACGGGGGTAGGGGAAGGGACAGGGGTAGGGGAAGGGGCAGGGGTAGGGGAAGGGGCAGGGAGGAGGGTAGGGGAAGGGACGGGGGTAGGGGAAGGAACGTGGGAAGGGGAAGGGGCAGGGGTAGGGGAAGGGACGGGGCGAGGTAGGGGAAGGGGCAGGGGTAGGGGAAGGGAGGAGAGTAGGGGAAGGGACGGGGGTAGGGGAAGGGAGGAGGGTAGGGGAAGGGACGGGGGTAGGGGAAGGGGCGGGGGTAGGGGTTAGGGGGCATAAGGTAGGGGAGAGGTAAAGGGAAAAGGGAGAGGATAGAGTAGGGGTTAAGAAGAGGGAAAGGGGATTGGTTAATGAGAGAGTAGTATGGTATGGGGGAGTGAGGAAGGAGCGATTCTGCAGCCTTCCTATCAGTTTTTTTTTTTGTTCCTGGATGCAAAAAAGAAAGAAAAATGGCTTTACGAGGCTGACCAGACCATAAAATCAGGGGAAGACTTGGGAGTGTAGGGTAAGGAGGTGGGCCTAACATGGGAAAGCAAAACCAGTGCCGAGAGGAAACTTCAGCATTCTTACTAGCTAAACTTCTTCAGTATCAAAAAAAAAAAAAAAAAAAAAAAAAAGGGAGCACAACTGTGAAGAGAACATCTTCCGTTGGAAACTTGGTCTTGGCGAACACAAACTCAGACACAGTAACGTGCACACAATGGAACATTCGCACTAATGATAGACACATTAAACTATGACATTTCGAGTCATCTTAGACTCCTTCTCAGACGGAAGAACCATTTCGGATATACTTTCTGACGAGGAATCTAGTCCAACTCGAAACGCCTTGGTTTAATTTCTCCTTTGTTGCTGTGGCTTTGTTCCCTTCGTAATTTGGTGTAGTCGAAGACCCCGGGCGAGGGTAGACCGGAGAGAAGGAGGGGTGGTAATGGTGGTGGCCGGGGAGCAAGGGGGTTGGGGAGGGGGCAGGAGTGTGAGGAAGGAGAAGGAGGAAAAAGAGGGGGTGAGGGACCAGAAAATTAGAGGACGGAGGGAAGAAGTGGGAGGAAGAAGGGAAGTACAAGGTTCTGGAGGCGAG
>NW_028234422.1:39884965-39889965 GCF_977035675.1 Penaeus japonicus | reverse complement strand
GCTTTTTCTTCATGATCTTACGCACATGCTTACTCGTTACACCAATGTCATGCTCAACAGTACTGACTGCATGATCTAGATAGAGAATCAGCCATATCGTGTAACTCTAGATTTATGTGTGATGCCACCCACAGTATTTTAGTGGTTACATCCTTCAGAAACAATCTGTTTAACTTATGCCTGGCTGTTGACGCGAGTCCCATGTTATCATTTCTGTATGAATTTAGAGCAAGGAGCGAGGAGAGGGAGTCTGTTATGATGAGAGTAATATCCCCCGTGCGATCGGCAACAAGTAAAGCAAACAGTTCTGGCTGCAGGATGGACGCCCAGTTGTTGAGTCTGAATCCAACATCGCTAATCCTACCAGTGGCATCGCATACGATTGCAGCGCATGCGGCAGAATCTGTGGCTGAAGTTATCGAGCCATCAGTGAAAATAAGTATTCTTGCTTAATCTCATGAATTTGCTTCAAAATGTCAATTCTTGCTTTAGCTTTCAGGTGTGCGTTATTTTCAATTTGCTTTTTTGGAGGGACACTTGCTTTGATGATGTCGTAATGTTTTATCTCCCATGGCGGAACAGAATGTTTTTGAGAGATGCCTTTGCAGAACTGTGTCATATTATGGCCTCGAAACTCTGAGCATGTTTTCTTGACACAAGCAGATCTGTGGCGCCCAGTGGCTATACTGTCATCTGGCGATCTTAATAATTTTATTGCTGTCATTGTGTTTCTGTGATCCTATCAGTAATGCTTGGCAATCCGAGTTCTTTCCTCATGTTCAAAACTTTTGTTGTCTTTGGACATCCCAGGATTATCCTCATTGCCATATTTTGCATTACTTCTAGCCTTCTAATTGTTCGGGATGGTTGTGTTACTAAAGAAGGTGCAGCATAATCAATGAGGGGTCTTATGTAAGCTGTGTACATCATTCTCACAATTCATATGTTTGCCCCCGAAGTTACATTATTGCCAGCAACTGCTCGTAAGGCAGCTAATCTACTCTTACATTTTTGATTGATCACCTCAACATCTTCGGCCGTATGTGGAATATTTACTCCGAGATATCGAAATGACTCAACCTGAGCTATACTATCACCATCTATATTGAACTGCTTATCTCGGTCTTTTACATTATGACTATATATCTTGGTCTTATTCATTGAAATAATCAATCCTAGTTAATTGAAGACCGTTGATATTGTCCGCAGTGCATATATACAGTCTTGATAATTTCTAGCATGAATCAATATATCGTCAGCATAGCTTATGATCGTAGCATTGGCTTGTTGTTTAAAACGTCTAATAAGGGAGTTTACCAAAACATTAAATAACAAAGGGCTTAGGACTCCCCCTGGGGGGTGCCGAGCGACATGGCCCTCTGTTCGCTCTTATAGCCTTGAAACACTACGACTGATTGCCTATTCTAGAAGTATCCATTGATTCACCGTAATATATGTCTCCCGATTCCCATCAGGGCTAGTTCGTGTAGGATTATTTGCCTATTAGCTGTATCAAATGCAAACTTCAAATCGAGGAAAATAGTGAATCCATTACCTCCAAGAATTGTCAGAAATGTTGTTATACAATTTTGAACACTCTTATCTGGCATAAATCCAGAAAGAGCTGGCGATATTTTATCTTTAATTCTAAATAATAGCCGATTTAGTATGATTCTTTCAAAAGTTTTGCAAAGACAGCTAGTTAGTGAAATCGGTCTGTATTCCCCTGGATTATTTGTCTTTGGTATTGGTGTTATAATACTCTGCGTCCAGGATATTGGTAGCACACCCTTTTCATAAATGAGTCGGAATAGTCGTAGAACAGGATCACCAGGGACATTAATGACGTCATACGTGATGACATTCTTGCTAAGAGCTGTTGAATTTCCTGTGGTGAGGGCGGCATCAAGCTCGGTCTCAGTAAACGAAACATCGCAATTATCGAGTCAATCAATTGACAGAGAGAGAGAGAGAGAGAGAGAGAGAGAGAGAGAGAGAGAGAGAGAGAGAGAGAGAGAGAGAGAGAGAGAGAGAGAGAGAGAGAGAGAGAGAGAGAGAGAGAAAGACAGAGAGAGAGAAAGAAAGAAAGAGAGAGAGAGACTTAGATAGACAGATAGAGAGTCGCGCAGGGACATTGCAACCAAGCTAGCGACTCAACAGCGTGGGTGTAGACTAATCCCATTAAACCGCCGTGTGGGCGGGCGATGCGAGGCCGGAGAACGAGGGAGCGTTTGCATACTTCTAATAACCTCGAAGGTGGGACTCCTGTTTGGTAAATGTGAATATCAGATACACTCATATACATATATATCTGTTTCTATATCTATCTAGCTTCGCATATACATGAATGCATTTGTACACACACACACATACACATGCATGTGTGTGAGTGTGTGTGTGTGTGTGTGTGTATTATATATATATATATATATATATATATATATATATATATATATATATAAATTTTTTTACGAACAACTCCCGCTGGCACTCGGCAGCAACGGAATCACAAATTCAAGTCCCAAATCAGGTTACCGAGGTTATATATATATATATATATGAGAAGATGGTAGAATGCAGTAACGCATTTTTAATATATACATTTTTTTTTTTTCAATTTGTATATATTGAAAATGCGTAACTGCATTCTACCATCTTCTCATATATATAACCTCAGTAACCTGATTTGGGACTTGAATTTGTGATTCCGTTGTTGCCGAGTGCCCGCGGGAGTTGTTCGTAAAAATTCGCTATCACTGCTCTGCTAAGAGCACATAGGTAAGTTCCATGACGTCTCTTAAGGCGTCTGGTTGGACAACTCTTTTAGCGGGTCGTGTAGCCGAGTGGTCTCACCACCGCATCTGTCAATCTTTCGGCGCGGGTTCGAGTCCCGGTCAGGGAGGTAAAAATTTGTATATATTAAAATGCGTTACTGCATTCTACCATCTTCGCATATATATATATATATATATATATATATATATATATATATACATATACACACATATACAAAGACACACACACACACGCACACACGCACACACACACACACACATATATATATATATATATATACATATTGGGATGGGAGTGTGTGTGTGTATGTATGTATGTATATATATATATATATATATATATATATATATATATATATATATATAGTGTGTGTTTGTATATATATATATATATATATATATATATATATATATATATATATATACATACACACACACACTCCCATCCCAATTCGCATGTCTATTTTGCTCTCTAGAGACTCTACCCCTATCCTACTCACACTCTCTCCTTCCTACTCCCTCTAGTCCTTTCTCCCTAGACACCTCTCTTTGAAGGCCCTTTTCTTCCCGTAGACTTCCTCCCTTTTCCATTATGTGCGGGTGACCATCCTCCAACTCCTCTGTAGCGTCTTCGGGTCTTCGGGATGTGGTTCAGCTATTACGAAATCATTTCCGTTCCGTCTTGCTCGTTTTCGGGTGAAGTGGATTCCAAGACCTGGGACTGTTCCTTTAGCGGAAGGAGAAGCGGATATTATTTTTCTCTTTATATTTCGGCTAAATGGTGATTGTATATAAACGGGAAAAAAATGTACACATACCCAGTTAAAGATGAAGATGAAAGACTAAAGGCTAATTAGAGAAAAAGGGAACACGTTGATTAGATCTTACGTTAATTGAAGTGTACCCCACTTCTTCAGGGGTGAGGCGTATCTAACTAAAAATGATAATCTGCCATAATTACGCGATTTGCCTGCGCAAAGCTTTTTTACAGATCATCGCCTCAGATGGAGATCGGGAGTTCTAACAAGGAGTGTTTCACTCTCTTTCTTTCAAACTTTCTCTCTTTTATTTTCATGTTTATATTTTAGACAAACGGCTTCCGACTATTTTTTCTTTTGTGGTTTTCGGCAAAAACAGGATGACCTCCGCATCTCTGTCACTGTCTATCATTATTTCCAGGTTATGATCAGCGAAATAGCAAAAGTAGACGACGTAGAACGGTTCTAGAAACTTCAGTGACGCAGAAAGGAAAGGAAATCCAGAAAAAAATATATGGGCCAAATTCACCCTTACCCAGGAAGTATGATCGGAAGCCAATGAAATAGATTTTTCATACAATAACGATACATTGTTATGATGATTATTGGAAGCCAATGTAATAATCCTCATTTTGCTGTCTAAAATTTAGCCATTTTCTTTATCACAAACTACGAGGATGATGTGTATGATATGATATGTATATATGTACCTATATATATGTATATATATATATATATATATATATATATATATATATATATATATATATATATATATATATATATGTATATATATGTATATATATGTATGTATGTATGCATATAAACATATATTTGTATACATTTGTATTTATATATATGTATACATGTATTTGTATATATGCATATATAGCTGTATATACTGTATATGTATATACATATGTATAGATATATACCGACACACACACACACACATACACACATACAAAAACTCACACTCACACTCACGATAGATATATACAGATAGATAGATATATAAACATACATTCACGTACATATTCCTAAATGAGATTGCTACGTTAAGAAGCAAAATAGAATCCAGGATTCATGCACTTATACAACATGCAGTATCCACTAGGTCGTTGCTCGGTAAGTAACGTCTCCTTCACACCACAAGAGATTAATGCATTAAATGAATTAAACGATGGCGTTTCAAAATGGCAGATATAATCGTGTTCTTGGAAGGTGTTTTATCTTATATCTCCCTTGCCCGACCCTATCCTCCTCCTCTACATTCTTATTTTTTCTCTCTCTCTTTCTTTCGCTCCCATTTACCGAACTTTTAATCCCTTCTCCGAGCTTATTTTTCCGTCTCTCTCTTTCCCATGCCAAATCTTTTCCTCTCTTCCCAGACCTTTATCCTTCCCTCCTCGTCTTCTCCGATTTCCTCCTTCCCTCTCCAACCCGT
>NW_028234422.1:39867465-39872465 GCF_977035675.1 Penaeus japonicus | reverse complement strand
TTAACAGTGCTCGGTGGAAGAGGGGGTATAACCCCGACTTAGTGCTTGCTACATCTAGGCACTACAATAACTTTGAAAGAGTTACAGGCCAACCAGTGCCCAAATCTCAACATAGGCCTATCCTTGTCAATGTTAGCAGGGACTCAGTACTGCAGGACACACCACCAACGAACAACAGGCCTAGATTCAACTTCCGACAATAGTGAAGTGGTGATCTTTTTTCTACAGACCTTGATAATTAATTTAGGTGAACTAAAGATCAATACCTGATGCATACAAGGCTTTTCAGTCTCTTGGCTGGAAGGTCTCTAAGTAGACATATTACCTCGGGGATGTAGGAAAGAATAGCATTGCTGGCGCTGTCAGGAATGACAGTAAAGCCATGTTTGATGAGTTATAAAGACCGCATACGAACAAGACACCGTTTTTTCTCGAACACTGCTATTAATCTAGGTGAAACTCCCTGCGTAGCTCTCATTGGCGAGGAAAGAAAGGCACGCTCAGTGTTGCCATCATCTATTGCGTAAAATCCGTCCAGATGGCCACCAAAATTCCGCTAGATAGCCCCCGAAATCCGCCAGATATAAAACTTTGTTTGTCAAAAATTTTTGTATACTGCACAAAAAATATACTGTACAATTTAATCATTAAAAATCGTCCATATATGGTCACCTAAATAAGAGAGAGAGACGAGACGAGAGAGAGGACCTGACTCACCATCAACTCCCCCACCTGTAACATACTGATAAAGAAAAACACCTGTGGGCCGCCATTCGGCAAAGGCCCGCGTCATCCCCAGGCCCCAAAGGAGGGCTGACAAATCATACAGAAACAGAACAGATTACCAATACATGTGAAAGAAATACTTTTTAATATTTTTAAATTAATTAGCCAACACTATGATGCAAGCAATGACTCTCACGTTCCTTTACAACAGGAAGAAAGAGGGTATCAGATAAACTTCTTCCTCCATCTCTGTCTCGTCTCCTTCTTTGCAGTACTAGGTCCTGGAGATGAGTCTGATATTGAGGCTCTAATCTCCGGCTACTACGTGTTGTACACTTCGCTAGTACCGATCATATTTGAGACTTCAGCTGGTATCTCATATTCGATAACATGATTTTCCGGCTCTTCCTTCAGCTCCTGCTCGGATTCCAAGGAATGGCCCGTCATTTGTCATTGTCGTGCCCATTCTGTTACGCAGCTTGATTTTTCACAATGTTTAAGCTGACTGAAGATCCTCCTGCCATGCTTCAGCATTAGAGTGCGAATAAGAAGAACTGATAGTGCAAGACGTTTGCACAGGTCGTTGAAAGGATTAGTGGTGTGAAGCATCTTTGTACTTGTTTACTTCATTCCAAAATAATACTGTATCTTTCTTACCTCTGTCCACTTAACGAGAGTTAGATTATGCCACTGACTGTCTACAGCACCAATCTCTTGCGGGGTAGTTGCAGCAGCTCCATTAAGGGGTTTTTATTAGATTAGTTTATATTTTATGTTATTTTAGTTCATTAGTTTTATTTTTTTTTTTTTTATTTTATTGTATTTCTTTTTCTTTTTTTTACCCTCTCCGTCCCTTCCACCTACCTCTTGCCCCTTACATTAGCTCACCTATATCGACTTACCTTCCCGTCATTAGTGAATCCCTTTACAACACGCAGTGCATTTTCAAACAGAGTAAAGACATTTTCTGCTGAGAACTTCGACATTGTTAGGTAGTAGTTCTCTGTCGTAATTCCTTAACTAGTTCTCTAACAATGAACTTGATACATCTGTCTCTCACTGTGAGCTCGGCTTGATTAGGAGCAACCCTTCCTTGTGCATATTTTCCATATCGTTGCTCAAAGTCATAACCTAAGTAAGGCTTTGGACTGAGAAAACTTTCAATATTAACGCTTTCCCAAAATATTCAACCTTGTGTTGGCAAAAGATACCTTCCGTCAAATAGAGACTATGATCATAGTACTAAGTCATCGAGAAGTTTAGTTGGAATCTGCAGCATTTGACTCTTAAGCCCTTGTTGACTTCGTCTCACATCTTTCAAAATTGGGACTAGAAACTTGTTATAGGCAAGATTTTGTTGATCACTGTACATACTATAATAGCATCTCAGCTGTGTAGCATTTTTCACTGTTCTCGTTTGATCAAAGGTGTCTTTAGCATTCAAGCCACTGGTCATGAATCCTCTCAACTGCTTAGATAGGAAGCCAACGGGTCTGCAAGCTTGACATTTTAATGGATCATGATTATCTTAATTATGTTGTTCATCTTCCTGAACTACCCTGCCTAGATGAGGACCGTGAAAACCAGTTGTAAGTTTCACTATCAAAAAGTCTTGATTTCTTGGCAGAAGCTTCTACTGTAACAGCAAGAAGTCAGCTGCAAGGAGTGACACACTCAGCGAATTAAAACTAAGACGAACATCTTTCCTCAGCTTGTCATAACACCATTATTTATCCAAACTTGACACTTCATTGGCGTGCCATTTCCCTCATCCTTTTTAAATCAATCCAAATCAGCTAGTTTTTTTTTGCATGTAGTGACAAGGCCCTCAGCATTCGCTTCTGCAATTCAGAAAGGCTTAGACAATGTAGAAAACAATCTTTTCCTTTTTTGTTCATCATTGTAAAAATAGCAATACACAGAAATATTTAGTATCACGAATATCCCAGTGGATTCATCCAACAACAGACTGTAGTGTTTAATTTCCAATGTCCTTTCTTAACTGTGACACAAAGTGAAGGATATAATACATTACATTAAAATCCCGCTGCACTTCGTCCTTCGTACCTGGATACGAGCTGCAAATTTACTGTCAAAAAACATTTTTTTCACAAGTCACGCAAATTCACATACAGCAACTTGATGTATGTTCATGCAACAAATAATGCAATTTGTCCCTCTTAATTGTGTCTAGAAGATGTTTTTACAGGTGGAATGAGTGGGGGTGTCTTGCTGTTGACATTGCTCTGCATTTTAAGTGCTCTTAGACTTGCCCATGTACTTTTATGTCACTAATTTTAAATTTAACACTTGACATACCGCATTGGGGCACTCTTATCCCACTACTTTTCTTTTCTCCGTTAACCAGGCTTTAATGCAGTATCCTGGAGCCATTCCCTTCTGAATTTTTCGTGCATACTGAGGTTGGCATTGTTATTAGTAATGAGTTGAATAACATTTGTCACGCACAAAGAAGCACCACCGAGAGAACAGAAGACCGCGTGTGAACGAACAACAAATAAAGATGTGAATAACATTAGAAAAGAAAGTGAAACATGACAACATTGAACATACGGTACGTGTCTGACTAACACGTCGACAGGTCCTGTACCTTGTATCGTTTTCCTTCTTCTTGATTGATATTTCCTTTCAATGATCATATTTACGTGTTTTTCCTTTGAATATTCATTTATTGTTATTGTAAGTATTTTATTTTAATAAAAAACGCCATAGGGAATTTTTTAAGACTATCATGAGTCACTAAGACGCTGCTTTGGCTTTGGGTCGCATGCGCGCGGCTAGTCGGCTGGCAGATTGCTGAATCCGCCAGAATTCCGCCTAGAAGGAGAATAAGCCGTCATAAAATCCGCATCCGCCTGATCTAAATTTCCCGCACTTTCTGGGGAATATTCCGCCTGATCTGTCTGGCGTAAATCCGCAAGAAGGGCAACACTGGGCACTGAGGCGTGGTTCATAACTATGATCGACATGACCCTTAGCATACAAGCTTGAGCAACATCCGATGCTCATAGTGTAAGAGTCCGACCTAAGAGAGTGGCAGCTGTAAACCAAATAAAGTAGCGACACCTGTTTGGTTCTGTACGCAACCGATAACAGGATGTGGCTGTCGCAAAGAATGAAGTGGTTATGAGCAGGGGATGTTGTTCTTTGTGGCCTTTAACCTCGAAGACTTAATTGCGGCTTTTAAACACTCCGAAATACCGGGCTAGGCAGCGGGGATTGGATGGATTACTGTTAAGGCGGAGGTTGCTCTTCACTTCGGCCCTGGACGTAGGATTGGCGTTAAACTGTCAACAAATTTACTACCCGTATACAAACTGCCAAAAATCTGCCATAGAGCCTTAGTTGTAGCTTACTGGAACCCGAAAGAACCGGAAGATACCCGAAGCTTCCGTCCTATAGCGCTCCTTTGTATTTTGTAAAAGTATATGTGAGTCGATTCCTCAGCGATATTCGACAACAGTTATGACTCACTTACACCTGACCAGCTGGTTTCCGTCCTGGAAATCATGCTGTGATCTGTACTTGAACCTGTCGAAGTACATTGATGATGGTTTTCAGGTAAGAGAAAATCTCAGGTGCAGTCTTTGTAGACCTCAGCGCTGCTTATGACATGAATCCACCGTCTCTTCTTCGTATCCCTTTGCAGACGGATAATTTGCTTGCCAAGCCTCCTATTAGGTTTTTTATTTAGAGAAGACCAATGAACATTATTATTTTGAAGCATCCAAATCTCTTTCAGTCAGTCCCATGTAAATCTAGAGCGGTTGAGTTTTATTTTTTGTGTGTTTTTAATTGAGTTTAGAGACTATATGTCGTATACTGGCTCTATCAGTGCAGCAGTTGACTAAAATGTAGTATTATCATATTAGCTCATTATTTTCTTTATACACAATGTGTTAGAAGTATGCTGTTTTATGGAGACGAAAAGTCAAACTTTAATTTTTCGGATGTTTGTGCTTCATGAACGAATACAAACATAAACCACCTACAAAAAGTAACTAGAAAGGAGGGAAAAGATTAAACCTGTGCTTGTTACTGTGAGGCCACTGTGAAAGACATCATATTGGCACGGAGCAGATTTTTAGAACTGTATGGATTGAGTCACCATCCTCTTCTCGTTCTGCCTGCACATCCCCTACATCGCGACTTTAGAGCAAGGGTTCATCAACTAGTTGTGCCATCGCGCTATAGGACGAGTGCAATGCTAGAGACCGGGTTGGTGCCATTCAAGGCGCTCGCACTGCTGGTGC
>NW_028234422.1:39822465-39824965 GCF_977035675.1 Penaeus japonicus | reverse complement strand
ATGAAAGGTATGGAAATGAGACACAAAGACAATATCTGCGTTACAATAAAGTTAGCGATTGATGCCCTTTTTTTGGTTGTATTCTTAACATATTGTTTTTTCCCTATTTTTTTCTTTTATTTGAAGCTTGTTTTTCATTATTACTTTCGACGGAATTTGTTTTTTTTTATGCTTATATATATATTTATATATATATATCTATATATATATTATATATATATTATATATATACATATATATATGTACATACACACACACACAACACTCAACAACAAACACACATATATATATACATATAATTCATACATAATCATATACATAGATATATATATATATATATATATGATTTATATATATATATATATATGTATATTTTATTATATATATATATATATATATTAAATAATAGATATATATATATATTTTATAGATATGAGTGTGTGTGTGAGTGTGTGTGTGTGTGTGTGTTGAGTGTGTGTGTGTGTGTGTGTGTACATATATGTATATACAAAACAACACACACACACAATAAACTTAAACACACACAAAACACACACACACACACACACACACACACTATATATATATATAATATATATATATCTATATATTCTATAGATATTATTATATATATATGACATAGATATACATATTATATATTTATTATATATATATAGATATTATATATCAGTATATATATAAGATATATATTTATAGTTTTATATATATATATATATATATATATATTATGTTAAATATGTATTTTATATATAATAAAACATTTAATATGAATATATATATATTTATATTTATATATCTATTATATATATATATATATATAAATATATTCTAATATTATGCACACACAGACAACACAGATATACAAGATATATATATAAATATATATATATATATATAATATATATATATATATATATAGATTTATATATATATTATCTATCATGTATATATATATACAGATATTATATATATAAATATATATATATAGATGTACATATTATTATATATATATATATATTATTATATAATATATATATTTTGATATTAAGATCTTAATTATTTATGAACAAGATGCAGAATTCATATGAAAGGAATTACAACATTACAAAACTTAAATCTCCAAAATTATGTGAGTAAAGTGACTGCTCGTAACAATCTGCTGCAGGTCGCAAGCTGCATCATCTTTGGACATTCGAACGAGCTGACCGCGTACCCAGAATTGGTCATTACCGATTGGGCCGATCACAGCCGAATCGAGCAGCATTCTGTCCAATGAGAAGAGGTCATCTCTGTCCTCAAAGTGACCCAGCATATCTCCTCAAAATAGGTCTTTTTAGATTCTGCTCAAAATTAGTCCAGCCTTCGTGAGAGGGACATCTTCCCTTGACCTCTATGGATCCCAAGTAGATAATGGTCTAGACGCCTTGTAGTGATTATTCTATACTGTGCATTGTCGTGATTCTTAGTATTTCAAAATAACTCTAGCTAGTCTTGTTAGCTTTGCGATAGGTTCGCTTTCCTTGGTGTATATATCGTTGCCTTGTGATTAAATAATGTTTCTTCTTGAGTGATATAATATTGTTATTTTATTTAGCTACCGTGTGTTTCACATCACCTTTATTTATTATATATATATATATTTATATATATATAGCTATATATATATATATATATATGATGATATATATTATATAGTATATATATATATACATATAATAATTTATATATCTCTTATATATATATATATATATTTATTCTATTATTCCTATATGTATTGATATATATATTATTTTATATATATTTTTATATATATACATTTTTTTTAAAATATATGATATATATATGTATATATATATATATATATATATATTATATATATATATTTATATATTTCACACACACATATAATATATATATTTTTATTTTATATTATATATAGATATATATTATATATACATAATATACATATATGCTTTATAATGCTTAGGTATATTTATATAAATTATATGTAAATATATTTATATATATTTATATTTTATATATTAATATATATTATAATTTATAATGTATAAATACTTATGATTTTATATATATATATTATTTATATATATATATTATATGTATATATAAATATATATATATATTATATAATATATATATATATATATATATATATATATATTTATATAATGCATATATATATTACATATACTATTAGATATATATATATATATATTTATATATATATATTATATATATATATATATTATATGAATATATATATAGATATATATATATATTTAAATATATATAGTATATTTAGATATATATATCTATATACATATTTTTAGATGAGTGTATAAATTTATATATATATATAATTATTATATATATATATCTATATTTATATATATATATACATATATAGATATATATTAAATATATCTATATATATATATTATATTATATATTTATATAA
>NW_028234422.1:39784965-39787465 GCF_977035675.1 Penaeus japonicus | reverse complement strand
TCTGCAAAAGGTACAGGTCGTTTAGAGATCGTGGATGGCGCTCTGAATCAAGACGGATACCTTAAGATAATAAATAAACGCCTGGTACCCCAATTTCGTGAATGGTTTCCTGACAATAACGGAATATTCATGCATGACGGGGCCCCATGTCACACAGCCAGAAGAGTTTCTAGTCATCTAAAAGATCTTAACATCAAAGTGCTTGATTGGCCTGGAAATAGCCCAGATATGAATCCTATTGAAGGTTTATGGAAAGACTTAAAAGATGAAGTCAGCAAAATTGAATGTACCAACAGAGTACAGCTCATCCAGCGGTTGATAGAGGTTTGGCACAGAAATCCAGATATCAGGAACAAAGCACAAGACTACATTGGAAGCCTGCCAAGACGTGTTGAAGCAGTTATTAGAGCCAAAGGTCCCACATGATACTGAGATGATATATGTATAAAGGAAAAACAATAAAACATATTTACTGTCTAAAAATTTCCTTCTGTCAATGAAAAAGTGAATAAATTAGTTGAATGGCCAGAATTGTCTATCAATTTTCCCAGTACTGTATATATATATATATATATATATATATATATATATATATATATTATATATATATATATATATATATATAAATATATATATAAATATATATATATATATAAATAATATATATATATATACATATATATATATATATATATATATATATATATATATATATATATATATATATATATTTGTGTGTTTGTGTGTTTGTGTGTGTGTGTGTGTGTCTGTGTGTGTGTGTGTGTGTGAAAAAGAGACATTAGTCAATATTTAAAAATATGTCAAACGCATTTGATTTATCCGTTGTTCCCAGGATTTCAAAGAATCGTTCCGGCAAAGGTTTTCCTCCTCGTAAAAGGCGAGTGAAATATTTTGTCATGATGAGACTGTTTTCACACTTTGTATTCTTTGCACAGCATCTGGTTTGAAAAGAGAAAAAAAATCGAATGACAGAGAAAGAGGAAAGAAATACCGGATGCGCTGTAGCAACTGTCCTTTGTTTGGGACCTTTTTTTTTTCAAGTAGCCTTTGTCTTTTTTCGAACAAAGAACAAACACCTGTGCGTGTGAAAAGAGGTGACCATGGAGCGTCACGCAATTTACATACAAAGGCGTCTAACCCCTTCACCCCCTCACCCCTTCTATAGGGATGCGAGTGGGTGTGGGTGTGGGTGTGGGTGTCTAGGGAATCATTTCTTGTTGGATATGTTTTCCGGAATTATGAACTCCATTCTAAGTCTGGAGATAAGTAGACCAACATTTTCTTCCTATTTTTTATGTCACAATTTGGATACACTGAGTTTCAAAAGGACATATTGGACTTTGGAAGTATTTCCTCCTCAATAAATGTATTAAATGAATAGACAAATAAACAGCAAAATAAAAGAATAAATGGAGGTGGCCATTAACATATAGATTACATTATACTACACATCGCAAACACCATACAAGAGCCCGAATGAACTCGTATTGTTTTCATAACAGCGTCGGATCTGCCTCTTCCCCATAGAGACACACATTAAGGGTAATGGAAGCTTGTCCTTACCTTCTTTTTCCTAATTTTCCTCCTCCTCCTACTTCGCCCCCTTTCTATTATCTCCCTTGAGGCGCTCTTAGGAAGGGCGGGCGCCTCCTGAAAAGACTTGAAACACTACAAGGATCTAATTGAAGAGATTGCTATTGCTACTGGTACGTTGGCTGAGGCTGCTACTAATGCTGCTGGAAATTACAAGTGGTCAGCGCCATATATGACCTGATGTAGGCTCAAAAAAGTTCAAAGTTAAGTAGTTCAACAAAACAGCTGAATGGATGCAATAGTTGAAAATCCTATCAGACATAGAAATAACAAGGACCAACGTAGCCTATGCAACCTTTCCTCTACGCAAGGCTACCGGAAGTTATGTCAGAGAAAGACAACAATGACAAGGAGCTATATTGGTCGTTCTTGCTTCTCTGATCCTCGACCATCAAGCATTAAAACTCCCTCTGTCGATGGAAATGGCCGTTGAACTAGCTTTGCAGTAATATAAACGTGGCAGTTTAAGTCATTTTCACATGTTACATTTTGGCGGGTAATGTGAGTTAGCAAAGCTGATGTTAGCATGGAAGATTTTTTATATTCTCCCTCAGTTGTTTCACTGCGTTTACGATGCTCACCGCCCCCAAGGCGTGCGGGTGTTTCATCACATCTTTCTCATGGTGTTACATTTCCGATGACATCGCTAATGGCATTCTCAATCAGGTGGAAAGAACTGTGCGATGTCTGGGACTACCACAACTGCTGAGGATGGTCATGAGGAAGATGACCATGAAGTAAACCAATTGAACACGCATTTTATTGTTCTTCTTGTTTCATCATCGCTTTTTTATGGGGGTCATTTGACTTCATGTTGTTTATTTATTCGTTCCACACACTACATTTCGGTTTCGATGGAGAAAATAATTCATCTCAGCTGATTGCA
>NW_028234422.1:39774965-39777465 GCF_977035675.1 Penaeus japonicus | reverse complement strand
CTTGCATTGGGCACAATGTGTGAATATCATGGACATATTTATCTATTTTACTGGAATACTCACGTGTATGTAAATCTAACATTAAAGCCACAAAAAACTATTCCAATAATATACCAAAAATCTTACATCTAACCCAGGCCGCCATGATCCGCTGACAAGTGACAAGCAGAAGACATTCGTCCTAGAACTAAATTAGTAACCTTTAAGCACTTATTAAGTTTTATGCAAAATATTTACGCTATCCCTAACGAATAAAGAAACACTGAATATCTAGGTTGAGAAGCTCGTTTCCATATTTCAAAAGGGCTGAGGTGGAATCAGTCAATGAGTTGCAAAGAGGCGAGAAGAAGCTTGAGCTTCTAATGACTAATGAAGCGGCCACTTAAGACGGGGTAGACGAGGCTGGTCGAAGGCGAGGATCCAGCCTCCTTCGCCCATTCCAGTTTGGACCAATGGCACTGGCGGCATAGTCCTCGGCACACTCTCGGTGCACCGAAATATAATGCATATATATATATATATATATTATATATATATATAAATATATATATATATATATATATATATATATATATATATATATATGTATGTATATATATATATGCATATATATATATATATATATATATAATATATATATATATATATTATATATATATATGTGTATATATACATATATTTTACCATATATACATATATATATATTATATATATATATATATATATATATATAATTATATATATATATTATAATGTTCATATATATATATATATATATATTAAATATATATATATATATAATCTATATATATATATATACATATAATATGTGTGTTGTGTGTGTGGTGTGTCCTGCCCCCTCTCCCCCCCCTGGTGTGTATGTGTGTGTGCGTGTGTGTGTCTCTGTGTGTGTGTGTGTGTGTGTACACACATGTATGTAGAACATACTTGCGGTGCATAAATGCATATACATGTAATATATGTGCATGAAAATGCATGTGTTCAAATGTATGCGCTGGATTTCTCAAACACATTTCTGCAGCGAATGAAAACCGGAGAAGTTAATTGGAATTCTTCTAAAAGAGTTAACGAACAGGGGTTACCTTGCCATCTGTGCTCAGCCTACACACACATACACACACACGTGTGTGTATCTGTGTATATGAATATAGGTAGATAGATAGAAAGATAGATAGA
This sequence comes from Penaeus japonicus, assembly GCF_977035675.1. Lineage (NCBI taxonomy): Eukaryota > Metazoa > Arthropoda > Malacostraca > Decapoda > Penaeidae > Penaeus > Penaeus japonicus. The sequence goes on along the minus strand of NW_028234422.1, from coordinate 39,776,268 downwards.
TAGATAGAAAGATAGATAGATAGGTAGAAGATAGATAGATGGATAGATAGATAGAGAGAGAGAGAGAAAAAGAGAGAAAGATAACTATAGAATATATATATATATATATATATATATATATATATATATATATTATATTATAAATTATAAGATAGATAGATTATATATGTACATTATATATTATTATACCTATAATAAAGATATACATATATATATATAGATACTATAGGACATATATATATACATATGTATATAAATATGTATAAATATAGATATTATATAAATATATTTATATATAGATAATATAGATAGTAGATAATAGAATAGATAGATAGATAGATAGAGAGAGATATTTTTCTATATATTTACATATATATATATATAAATATATATATATATATATATATATATATATATATATATATATATTATCAATCTATATGTGTGTATGTAGTAAAATAGGTTGTATGTATGTGATAAGTTTAGTATATATTTATATAAGTGGGTATTATATATATTTATATATATATATATATATATATAAACTTTATTCTATATAGTATAGATATATATATAGTATATATATAAATATATGATATATATATATATATATGTATATATATATAATAAGTATATTATATAATTTTATATATATGGATAATATATATATATGTATATAAATATATGGTTATGTATAGATTATGTATATATATATATATATATTATGTAAATTATATATATATTATAATATATAATATATATTTATTTATATATAATATATATAGTTAGATATTTATATATGATATATAGAGCATATTCTTATTTATATATATAATTTAGTTTATTTATTAACTATATCTATAAATTACGAATTATATACATATATATCAGATATATAATATATATATCTTTATATTAATGTTTATATATAGATATATAATATTTAGCATTACATGTATATAAATGTTATAGTATTTATATATATATAAATATATTAGATACTATATTTATATATATATTTATATGATATATATGTATATTATAAATATATGAATATATAATATATATATATATATATATATATAGATACATTGATAAAAGATAAATATAAATATATAAATATGGTATATATATATTTGTTAATTGCGACACTAGTCGAGAAAACAAAAGACAGATAGAGCAAAAGTAATTATCTGAGAAATCCAATTGTCGCGCCCGTCCCCTGCGCTTGAGGTGGAATAAATTTTCAGGTGAAATTTAAAGTGGAGATTCCGGGAGAGAAAGGGAGCGTAGTTTATCTTCT
>NW_028234422.1:39719965-39722465 GCF_977035675.1 Penaeus japonicus | reverse complement strand
TGTGTGTGTGTGTGTGTGTGTGTGTGTGTGTGTGTGTGTGTGTGTGTGTGTATTGTGTGTGTGTGTATATTGTGTGTGTGTGTGTTTGTGTGTGTGTACGTATATATATATATATATATAGATACATATACTGTATGTATAGATATAGATATATATATATATATATATATATATATATATATATATATATATATATATATATATATAAAGAGAGAGAGAGAGAGAGAGAGAGAGAGAGAGAGAGAGAGAGAGAGAGAGAGAGAGAAATCACAACAGCAAACAACTTCATGTGAATATCCTTACATCATACTTAACCAGATTTTCAGATCATAAAGTTTTGGATCACAAAGCAATGAAACAAAAATAATGTTTTCTATTCATCCAGTGATGATTACCATTTTCTGTATCTAGAACTCGGGAACATTTGCCAGGTAATGAAAAGAGAAATGCAGAATACGTGAGCCAGAGCAAGGGCAGCTTGGATCTCGTTTGGATAACATGCTGTGTATTTTATTATTGTACTGTTTTGTAAAGGCCAGCCCTACGCCAGTGGATTACATCTGTGACTGGTATTACTAGAGCTAATTTAACTTGCTTATGTACAAGCATGCTGCCACTTATGTTGCTTCTAGGTGATTTTTCAACTCAATTAATATACTACCAAAGAGAAAATATATAAAGCTATATGATGGTGATAATCCAAACAACGTGTTGTACACTTAAAGTGTTTAGAATAATCTTTATGAATGCTGCTAATAAAGTGGTGTGTTATTCTGAATGTTTGTTATGGCATAAAGTTATTTTCATTAATACTCGTATATACGCACGTGCACTTCCACATAATCATATTTGCTCATGCTTACACTTGCTTGAACTGTATCATACTTAATGACCCTCGTATCATTAGATTCTCATCACACGTTACCACTATTGGGACCTGTTTGTTATAAATCATAAGGCAACCGTTTATTCTTTAGTTATCAAGATAGCTAATGAAATTTGATGTGACTTCCCGCAGATTTTAGAGTTGTGATTTACCCAATTTACTTTATCTTATTCACTTAATCCGCTGCGGACGGTGACTTGACATACACGAAACATTTGTTTTTGGCTTGGCGACGGGTGGCATGAGGTACGTGTCGATAGCCGTAATGGAATATTTGACGTTCGGAGTGACTGGAAACAGTACTTCTCTATTACTCAATGCGTAATAACTCTATTTAGGTACTCATGATGCTGATTTAATTTATAAGTAATATAATTGCCTTAATATTCACTGTATTAAAATCTCAAACATAGATGGCACCACTCTCTGGCAAATTGAGAAGAGGAGGGTGATCCAGACCATGTGCAGCATTTGCAATTTTGAACCTGTGCAAATGTGGCTGGTTTGTTCTGTGGCACTTGCAGTCGTAAGCACAGGTCGCCATCCTCCTCCCTATCTCTTCACGTTATATTCATTAGGGATGGTTATTTTGTTCGCATTTGTTACGAAAGTATAAGTAAAAGTATAAATAAAGTTTAATACTCTCTTCCAATAAAACTGTAGTACATCCATCACACTGAATATAAAAAAACATAATGAGATGATAAGGACCCTATACTAGAATTTTAGTGCACAACAACACTGATATACACTTTCAAATGGTACATACAAGTCTCACAAGAGAGTAAAACACACAACGGATGGAAGAGGGCGTGAAAAGTCGTGATACTTTAGGTGAAGGTCCCTCGTCCTGAAACAAAGCCCATCGGGGTACATCGCAGGTGGCACTGGTGCCCGTCCTGGGGACCGGTCAGGAAAGTCTCCTGCTGTAACGGGCCAGGTCACCGTGTGGATTTACTAAGGTCTAGTAAGGTGATTACTGGAACATAGACGCCATCGGCTATTTTACGTTGCAGAGTTAGTATGGCATAAGATCTACAAAAATACACACACATACTGCCCTCGCACACATAGACATATAAACATACACACAAACACATAACCACATCAAAACACGATCACAAACACACAAACACATAGCCACATCAAAACACATGATCACAAACACACAAAAACACATACATACACTTAAATACACTCCTATATTCATTCACTCACATGGATATTCATTAGGCTGGATTATTTTGATTTTCTCCGACTAGAGAATGGAACCAACCCAATATATGGCGTATTTAACAGAATTGTAAACTCAATTCACTTATTGAATATAGACTGACAATAAACATCGTATTTCCCTATACACTTAAATGGTGTTTAAATGTAAGAGTATTCTGGATTGAGAAGTAGCCATTACATTACATAAATATGTTTCATAGGCATGTTTCTCGAAGTTGTCACCTAATATTGGTCCTTTTATTATCTGAATAGGCTTCTTTTGTTTCAACTTAAGAGGAAAATAGATGCAATTTCTAAAAAGAAAAGAAAAAAAGAAACAAATGTGAATGACAACGAGAAATGACTTCTCGCTTACACGTCATATCTATTTTTGCCAGT
>NW_028234422.1:39679965-39689965 GCF_977035675.1 Penaeus japonicus | reverse complement strand
AGAGGGTAGGAGAGTTGAAAGGAAGGGCGGAAGAAGTGGTGATGGAAAGAGAGAGACAAAAATTCCACGCGTTGTTGACCCATTCACGCGGCGCCAAAATAACCAAACACGAAATTGTGGATTTCTTGTATATCTTATTACTCTAATGGAAGGCTTGGCATCTCGTGCAGCTGGATTGAAGGGACGAAGAGTATGGATATTCTGCATTTTTGGACGCCTTGGCACTTTCGAGAATTCGAAATAGCACTTTAGCATGAAATTTTCCAAACACATCAATTGATCGTGACTGTTCTTGGTGGAACGTTACCTTCTCTCTCTCTTTGTTGTCTTCTCTCTCTCTTCTCTTCTTTCTATATCTCTCTTCTATTTCTCATCTCTCACTCTGTCTCTCCACTTTCTTTTCCCTTTTTTTTCTCTTTGAGTTCTTTGTGTTTCAGTCACTTGTAGGTAATCTGTTTGAAGGTAAAAAGTCATAAAACTTGGCTAACTTAGTTATAATCCCATCATTTTTCTTCAGAGCGTGACTATCATTGGCGATATTTCTATTCTTGTACTCGGCGGATGCTTGAGGACGTGATATCATTTGGCTCCAGTTTTGGCTTGGGAGAGAGTACGCAGAGCCTACCCGCACCACTATAGATAGTTGCAAGTATTTTTTGTTTATTTTTTATGTGATTGTTTTCGATTGGCAAAATCATATGTATATAATCTATATCATTCACAATATTATCTCTCAATAATCATTATCTATAATAAATATATCACAATAACTCACTATATATTTATATCTAATATCTAATAACACCCAACACCCACACCAACACCCCACAACCCCCACACACATATCTAAAAATCAAAAAATATATATATATATATAAATATATATAACTCAAACCTATATAAAACACAAAAAATAACTTACATCAAACTATCAAAATATAACACAATTCAATTAAATTCTATCAACAAAATATATATATATCTCAATAAATATCTATATTTAAAATCAATATCACTAAATAACTATCTTATCTAAATACTAAAATATCTCTTCAATATATAAAAACAAACAAAAAACTAAAAATAAAAAAAACTCAAACAAAATCCATCAACAATAAAAACTCTAACAATATAACTATCTATCTCAATAAATCATATATAACAACAATCAACATACACAAACCCCCCACTCACCACCACCCCCCCAAACACAATAAATTATAAATAAATATATATATATATTAACATATTCTATATATATTATACACTATATATATCATCTATATAAGTAATCTAACATAATTATATATATATATTACTATATCTGTTATATAAATCAAATAAAAATAATAATATTACATTATTAAATATTTTCTATCTATATATATATATATAAATATCTATATGTTCTTTATATATCTCTAAAATTCAATAAATAATATATATACTCTATATAAGTTAAAAATATACATAACATCATATATATATATTCTATATTTATCAATATATATCTTTATATATAACATATGCTATAAAAAATCAAAAAAATCTAATATATAAATATATTAATAAACTCTATATAAATATGATATATATATATAATATAAAATATATTAAAACTATATATACAAACCATACATACCAATACATACATATAATACTCTATATTTATAACTAACTATTTATATATATATATAAATTATGTCTATAACAATAAAAACATTGCAAATATATTAAATATTATCAATCTCTATAAATATCTATATACAAAATCTATATTATAATTATCTATATATGTAATTATATAAAACATATGCATATAAATATAAATATATAAATCTATAACAAAATTATCTAACTTAAAATGTATATAATATATATATATACATACATAATACCTTATTATATATATTAATATATTTATATATCACCTATTATATATCAATATATTATAAACTGTATATATATATACATATACACATATATATATATATATATATTATATTATATAAATATATATATATATATTATATATATATTATATATAGATATATATATATATATATATGTATACGATATTTATAATATATTTATAGTATATTTATATATATATATATATATATATATATTATATATATTATATATATTTTTGTAAGATTGTGGGGTGAGGTATATATATATATATATACTATTATATATATAATATATTTTATAATAGATATATATATATAATATATATATTATTTATATGTATATATATTATATATATATATATACATATATATTTATACTTATATATATTATATATATATATATAATATATATATTAATATTATAATATATATATATATATATACACCACAACACACAACACCAACACACAGACACAACACACACACAAACACACACCACAACACACAGCACACACACACACACACACCACCACACACACCACACACACATAAAAATATATATTATGTATTTATATATATATATATAATAGATATATACATCTATATAATATATATAGACACACAAAACACACACACCACACATACACACACACACACACACACACACACATATACTTATATATATATAGAATATTATAATATCTATATATATATATATATAATATATATATTATATATATATACATATATATATATATATATATAATATATATATCAGTATAGTTATATGTGTGTGTGTTTGTGTGTCCCCCTTTACTCCTCTCTTTCTTCCTGTGACACGACCCCCTTCTCCCCTCTCCCGCTCCTTTCTTTCTCACTCTATCTTCCCTCATCTCGTACTTTCGCCAATCACATCTTCCATCAAAGTCATTCGATGCGACGACGAATAACTTGTCACTCTAAGCGACGCATTTACACTGGTGATGGTGATGAAAGAGACGTGGAAGAAGCAAGTGAAAGGGGGGAATGGAGGGAGGAGCGGAAGGAAGTGGAAAGTGTGATGAAAGAGGGAGATGGAGGAAGAAAGAGAGCGAGAGAGAGAGAGATAGAAGAGATGAGTAGAGAGAGAGGAGATGGAATGAGGAAGAGGAGAGAGGAGAGAGAGAGAGATGAGAGAGGAGACGTGATGAGGAGAGTAGAGAAGAGGAGGAGGAGGAGAGAGAGAGAGAGATCAAGGAGGGGAGGGAAGGAGGGAGGGAGGGGGGGAAGGAAGGAGAGGTTGGGGAGTGTGATGATTCTGAGAGATGAAGGAAGGGAGGGATGGAGGGTAGAAAGAAGGGGTTATAGAGATAAAAGACAGTGATGGGAGAACGATATGAAGAAGAGTGGATGAGAGAGGGAGGAGGGGGAAGGAGGGAGGGATGGAAGGAGTGGTGAGTGTGAAAGAAAGAGCTATCAGGAGGGAAAGAAGGAGTGTATAAGAGAAATAAAGGAAGGGAGAGGGAGGGAGGGGATGTGTGGTGAATCTGGCGATATAGAGGGTAGGAGAGTTGAAAGGAAGGGCGGAAGAAGTGGTGATGGAAAGAGAGAGAACCAAATATCCCTCGCGTTGACCCACCTTCACGCGCGCGCACACATACACAAACAGAAATCTGTGGCACTTTCTTGTAAATCTTATTACTCTAATGGAAGGCTTGGCACTCTCGTGCACAGCCATGACTCCTGAAGGACGAAGCAAAGTCATGGATATTCCCTGGCATTTTCTCGGACGCCTTGGCACTTACGCAGATGTAGAAACTTTAGCTGAAAATTTTCAACACATCAAGTGATCGTGACTGTTCTTGGCTGGAAAGTCTACTCTCTCTCTCTCTCTCTACCCCAAACTCTCTCATTCTCACTACAATGTGCTCCATCTCCTCTATCTTCTCTCTCTCTCTCATCTCTCTATCTCTCTCTCTGTCTCTCTCCCTCTCTTTATCCTTTTCTCTCATCAGATATGTGTTTAAGGCATTATAATGTGTGTGCCTAGGAATCTGTATGGATACTTCTGGCTCCACCAGTGAATACGTACATTAAAGAGTGGCGACTAATCTTCGTTCAATAGTCCATCATTTTCTTCAGAGACTAACATTCACTCGACAATATCATGGCGATATCTTATATCTCTGTTTCCACTCGGCGGCTCGCTTGAGACGCTAAACTGCTTAATCTTCTTGGCTCCAGTTCTTGGCCTTGGAGCACGTGACGCAGACGCACACAGACACCCTCTCTTGTGTGTGCTTGTGTGTGTGTGTGTGTGTTTGTGTGTGTGTGAGTTTGCGCATATTCATGTGTATATATATATATATAAATATATATATATATATATATGTATATATATATATATATATATATATATATATATATATTTATATATAATAATAAAACAAACACACACACAAAACACACCCCACACCACACCACACACAAAAATAAAATTTTATATAAATAAATAGATAAAAAATATATATTTTAAAAATAATATAAAATTAAATGATTTTAAATTATATAAAATATATATATTAATATTTTTATAAAAATATATATATAAATATAAAACATTTTTTATTTAATATATATTTTTATAAAATATATATTTATAACAAAATATTTTAAAATAATATATTTTAATAATATATAAAAATATATATAGATATATATAAAATAAAATTTTAATATATATATATATATAAATATAATAATATATTTTAAAATGTTAATAATATATATATATATATATATATAAAATATATAAAAATAAAAATTTTTATAATATATATATAAAATTTTATACTTATAATTAACAAAATAAAACAACATATAATATTTTAAAATAAAATAATAGATATATATATATAATATAAAATATTTTATTTTTTATATAAAAACATAGATATTTATTATATATATATAATAATAAAATATATTTTTAAAATTTTATAATAATATATAAATTTTATATATATAAAAAATATTTTATATATATATATATATATTTATTTTATATAAATTATATATTTTATATATATATATATATAATAATATAATATATATTTTTAATAAAAAATTATTTTTATATTATATATTAAATATATATATATATATATTAAAAATTTTAAAGGAAAAAATAACAAAAAAAAAATATATAAATATATATATATTTTTATATTTTTAATATACATATTTTTTAATATAATATAAAATATATATATATATAAAAATTTTTTGGGGGGGTTTTTTTTTTTTTTAAAATTTTTTAGGAGGATTATAGTTTTTTTAAAAAAAAAATTTTTTTGGATAAAAAAATAAATAAAAAAAATTTAAACCCCCCAAAAAAAAAGGGGGGGGGGATTTTTTTTTAAAAAATTATATATATATATAAATTTTATATATAAAATTATATATATAATATATAAAAGTATTTTATATATATACATTTTATTTTATTTTATATATATATATTTTATATATAATATATAAAAAATTTAAAAATATAAAAAATAAATTAAAATATATTTTTATATTTTTAAAATATATATATATATATATTTTTAATTTTTTAAATAAAAAATTTTAATATTTTAAAAAAAAAAAAATTAATATTTTATATAATATAAAAATTTTATTTTTATATAATAAAAAAAAAAAAATATATATATTTTAAAAATATTTTATTTTTTAAAAAAGTGTGGGGGGGGGGAGGGTTTTTTATTTTATTAGAATATATTTTTATAAAAAATATATATTTTTAAATTATATATATAAAAATAAAATAAAAATATAAAATATTTTAATATATAAAAAATTATATTATATATATAATAAAATATATATATATTTAAATTTTTATATAAAATTTTTAAAAGATTTTTTTTTTTTTTATAATATATTTTTATATAAAATATATAATATATAAATAATATTATTTTTATATAAAAAAAACATAAAAACACACAACACACCACACAAACAATCACACACACAAACACACAAACACACAAAAACACAAAACAAAACACCACACACACACAAAAAACCCCAACACCAAAACCCACACATATAATATATATATATATTTATATAATAAAAATAATATATATATATAAAAAATATATAAAAATAAAAAGACACACAAAACAACACAAAAACACTTTACACACACACACACACCCCACACACACTTATATTTTAAAAATTATAAATAATAAAATTTTTTAAAATATATTTTAAAAATTTATATTATATATATATTTTTTAAAATTCCCAAAATATATATTTTTAAAAATATTATATATTATGAAATATATAGGGTGTGGGGGGTTTTTTGTTTTGTCCCCCTTTACCCTCTCTTTTTTCCCTGGACACGACCCCCTTCTCCCCTCTCCCGCTCCTTTCTTTCTCACTCTTCTTCCCCACCCGGTCCCTTTCCCCAATCACATCCCATCAAATTTCTTTCCCGATGCGACGACAAAATTAACTTGTCCTCTAAGCGACGCATTTACACGGGGGATGGGTAAAATTAAAGAGACGGGGAAAGAAGAAAGGGGAAAGGGAGGGGAAAGAAGGGAGGAGGGGAAGGAAGGGGAAAAGTGTGTTAAAAGGGGGAGAGGGGGAGGAGAGAAGAAGAGAAAAGGGGGAGAGAGAGAGAGAGAGAGGGGGAGAAAAAAGGAGAGAGGGGAGAGAAGAGAGGGGAGGGGGAGAGGAGAGAGAAGAAAAAGGAAAGGGGGAGGAAGGAGGGAGGGGGGGGGGAAAGGGAAAGGAAAGGGGTTTTGGGGGTTTTTGATGATTCGGAAGATGAAGGAAGGGAGGGATGGAGGGTAGAAAGAAGGGGTTATAGAGATAAAAGACAGTGATGGGAGAACGATATGAAGAAAGGGGGATGGAAGAGGGGGAGGGGGGGGGGGAGGGAGGGAGGGAAAGGGTGGTGAGTGGGAAAGAAAGAGCTATCAAGGGAAAGAAGGGTGTAAAAGGGAAAAAATAAAGGAAGGGGAGGGAGGGGGGGATTTTGTGGTAATCTGGCGAAAGGGGGAGGAGGTTAAAAGGAAGGGGGGGAAAAAAAGTGGTGATGGAAAGAGAGAGAACAAATACCCCCTCGCTTTCCCCCCCTTACCGCGCGCACACATACACAAACAGAAATCTGTGGACTTTTTTGAAAAATCTTATTACTTAATGGAAGGTTTGGCACCTCGGCACACCTGACTTGAAGGACGAAGCAAATCTGGATTTTCCCCTGGCATTTTCTCGGACGCCTTGGCCTTACGCAGATGTAAACTTTAGCGAAAATTTAAACAAACAAGTGATCGTGCTGTTTTTTGGGCGGGGAAAGTCACCTCCTCTCTTCTCCTCTCTCCTCTCTCTCTCTCTCTCTCTCTCTCTCTCTCTCTCCTCTCTCTCTCCCCTCTCTCTTCTCTTCACTCTTTTTTCCCCTTTTTCTCTTCGAGTTTTTTGTGTTACGTCACTTTGGAATTTTTTTGGAAAGGAAACAAAATCATAAAAATTGGCTAACTATTTTAAACCCCCTATTTCTTCAGAGGGGAATATCGGCGATATTTATATTCTTGTCCACCGGGGGTTGCTTTAGCGTGATTCTTCTTGGGTCCGGGTTTTTGGCCTTGGAGCACGTGACGCAAAAACGCACACAGACACCCTTCTTGTGTGTGCTTGTGGTGGTGTGTGTGTTTGTGTGTGTGTGGTTTGCGATATTTTATGTGTATATAATTATATAAATATATATATATATATATTGTATATATTTAATTATTATATTATATATTTTTAATATTTATATAACTACACCACACACCCACACACACACACACCACCACACACCCCACAAATATATAATTATATTTATTTATATATATATATTATATATTTACAACATATTATAAATAAATATATAATATAAAATATATATATATATAAATATTATTTAATATAAACTCAATTTTATCATAATAAATTATATTTTATCATATATATTAATTTTACTTAAAATATATATATTTTAAAAATTTAATATACATATATTATATATATATATTTATATTTTATATTATAAAATACACAATAAATAACATATATTACTATATATATAAAAATTATATATTTTATTTAAAATTTTATATATTTTTTTAAATTTTTTATTTACATACAACCCACACCGCACACCACACCACACACACTAATATAATTTATTTATATTTATATTTTATAATTATTTAATATTTTTAAAAATATATACATATATATATGATATAGATATATATAAATTTTTTATAAATAAATTATTTTATTTATTTTAAAATATTTTATAAAATATATAATTATTATATATATATATATATATATATTTTTATATTTTTAAAAATATTATATTTTATATATAATTAATATATATATTTTACATATAATAGTATAATATACTACTTTTAAATTATATATATATTTTAAAAATATATATATATATTTTTATATAAACAAAGCATATTTTATTTTATATATTATATATTATTTAATAATTTACATTTAAAATTATATATAAAAATATAATAAATATAATATATATATATACATACAACATACATACAACATATTTTACATTTATAATAATTTTATTATATATATATATTTAATTATATATTTAAAATATATATAAACTATATTATATATATATTATATAATATATTTTAATATATATAATATATTTATATTTTAATAAAATTTTTATTTATAATTTTAAAAATATGCATATATATTAATATATTATATATTATATAATTAAAAATTTTTACATATGTTAATAATATTTTATTCTACATTTTCATATATATATATATTAAAATTATTATATTTTTAATATTTTATATATATATATATGACTTGCAAAACACTCTTCCCCTTTTGAAAAAAAGGCAGATAAACCCACATACACAAAACATTATACATATAAATATTAATATATATATATTATATAATATATATATATATATTATTATGTGTATTTTTTATTATATATAATATATATTATATAAAAATTTTATATTTTGGTGTGGTGTGTGTGGTGTTGTGTGTGTGTGTGTGTGGGGGGTGAATACTTATGTAACGCTGCTACGGGGCTGGAAACGATTTTTGTTTTTTCCGAAGTAAAATTAATTTTTTTTGGAGTAAAAATACTTACATAATTATACCAACAAACACACACACACACCACATATATATTATATGGTGTGTGTGTGGTGTGTGGTGTGTGTTTGTGTGTGTTGTATGGTATGTAAATCGTTTTAATATATATATATATATTATATAAATAAATATATTTTTAAAATATTATATTAATTTTAATATATTTTTTACATTAAATATATATTATTATTTTTTTAAAAAAATTAAAAAATTCTATTTTTATTATATATATATAAAATATATATATATAACATTTACATTATATTTAATATGTTATATATATATATATTATAATATATATAAATATATATAATATATATAATATAACACACCAAAAACCACACACAACACACATTATATAATATATATTTTATATTTATAAATATATATATATATTATAAAACCCACACACACCACACCACCCACACACACACACACATAAATATATATATATTTTTATTATATTAATATATTATATGTGTGTGTGTGGTGTGTGTGTGTGTGTGTGGGTGGTTGTGTGTTTTGGTGTGTTGTATGTATGTCTTTAAGTAGTATATATTTTTTATAATATTATATTATATATATATTAATATTATATATATATATTATAAAATTTAATAACATATATATAATACATATATATATATTTATTTAAAATATATATATATATTTTATATATATTATAATTATATATATGTGGTGGTGTGTGTGTGTGTGTGTGTGTGGTGTGTGTGTGAAAATTTAATATATAATATAATATATATATATATAATTATATAATATGTTTTTATAACTTATTATGTATATAGGCAACGAGCGGGGAAGGGGTTTTTTCAGTTTTAGGTCTCACGTATTAAGTTTTT
>NW_028234422.1:39669965-39674965 GCF_977035675.1 Penaeus japonicus | reverse complement strand
ATATTATATATATATAAATATGAGTTATATATATATATTATAGATTAGATATTTTATTATATATATATATTAATTGAATATGAGGAATAATACAACATATCACCACACATATATATAGCTATATGTATTATATTTATATATATATATGATATATATATGAAATAATATATTCTAACACAGTGTGATTTTTAGAGTTTATGTTATAGTGTGTCAGTGGTTGTAATTGAGTCTGTTACGGGTTTTTGTAGATTTTATAATGTAGTTTTTTTATTTTTTGTTTATATGTTTAGAAGTGTGTTGTTTTTGTGTGATTTGTGTGTGTGTGTGTTTTATATTTTATTTCTTATATGTTATATATATTTATTTTAATTTTTTTATTTAATTTTTATTATATAGATATATTTATATCTGTTGTGTGTGGGTTGTGTGGGTGTGTTAGTGTGTTTATAGAGTGTGAGGATACGTAACGTATATATGATATCTAAAATAAGTATAACACTGCAATATATATATATTGGTATAAAGTTATATATATATAAATTCATATAGTTACATTACCCTATATATATATATATTAAATATATATAAATATTATATATATATAATATATAATAAAATCTATAATAAGAAATATATTCAGATATCATTTTTATATATATAATGTTTTGTATATATTTTTTGTTTTTTTATAGCTATGTAGATTTATAAACGATAGATATCAGATAGATAATAAATAAGATCAATAAAATATACATATGCATAGTTTATATTATAAGTAATATATAATATATATATATATATATCTATATATATATAAGAGCGAGAGAGATAAGAGAGAGAGAGCGAGGAGTGAGAGAGAGAGAGATAGAGAGGAGGATTTAATATATGTATAAAGAGTAGTGTGAGAGTGTTTTTGTGTGTAGTTTTTGTAGTGAGTGAGTTTGTAAATATAAGTATAAAAGATTGTTATATATATATATATATATAATTTAATTATAATATATATAATAATATATTATATATACTTACAGACAAATCTTACATACTTGACATACAAATATAAGATGTAGTATATATGTATTTTTAGTTATAACAAAACATTTAGCTATTATAATATGAGGATAATCACATAGTGAGTTATTACTAATTTATATTTATATTCATACATATTTTATATACATATATATATATATATATTTATATATTTATATACATACAATATAAATATATATATAAATATTTATACATCTATATAAATAAATATATACATAAAAATCTATTTATAAACAATTTATAAATATACCATACTATCAAAACTGACTATATCTATATTCTATCTAAATTCGAATTATCTTATCTCTCCGAATATATATGGTGGTATATATAAATAAATATTAAAAATTTTATTTATATATATTACATTTGTTATATGTGTATTTACTTATTATATTTTTATATTATTATATATATAATAGTAATAATTATAGTATATATATATAGATAATATATATACATATATATATATTAATTAATATAGTATAGTTATATATATAGTAGTATATATTATATATATATATATAATAGTCACTATCAGTGAGAGTGATGATACTCACACTCTTATTTGGTTTACCCAGCATAGTAAATACATGAGGGTATACAAAACACACCAAAAGGTATATATATGAATGAAATATAATAGTATAATATATATATTATATATATATATATAAGATATGCCCGTATAGTAGCTATCGAGTTAGCTGAGTGGGAGATTGTTTGGTTATATAAATAGATAGTTTGTGTATATTTATATATTTTTTGAAATATATAATATTATATATATATTTATAAAGGTATATATATGTATAAATCTAATTATATGATATTATATTAGTTATATAAAATCGGTTGTTATAGAGTACATATATATATAAATAGGATATATATATATATAGAGCGGAGAGTAATATATATGCTAAATTATATATATATATATATATATATTATATATATATATATATATTTAGAGAGAGAGAGAGAAAGATGTAAATCATCTATTAAAGTATGAATCATAAAGCACTCTTCCAGGTTGATACAGTGAAAGAAAAGACTTAATATACAATAAATAAACTTATTATCATATCATATTCAAGCGTTCACAGATGTCTCATTCAGTAATACAATGACTTCTATAGCACAGCGAGAGATTGCCTTCAAATAACCAGCCTTACAAAGGAAGACGGAGAGTCGAAAGCATTATGAGCCGTATCAGATTTTCATGGCTGTAGTGTTTATTAATGTTATGATCATTTTTTGGCAGTGTTGAATGATGAGTGGTGATGAAAGATCTCCACATATTTATATGTGAGTGCCGCAGACGGACACACACTTTTATGTGTGTTATGCGTTGTTGCGGCAGTGTTCACAACACATTTCTCAAATTATTTAGCACACACATAAAGACACACACACACACACACACACACACACACACACACACACACACACACACACACACACACACACACACACACACACACACACACACACACAAACACACAAACACACACACACACACACAAGCATGCAAACACACAATAAAACACACGCACAAACGCACATGAGCGAGCGTGGCGAATAAGAAACAAAAACAAATCAAATAGAAATCCGAACAAAAGCATTTCAGTTCCATGATTTTGCTAATGTGTTTGTCGAGCGAACAGTTGACAGGTGAATTATATGCTATAAAAATCGTTGTGATTTCCTTGGCTAATGTTACCAAGGAAGTATCGAAAATAACGCCCTAAAAGAATGAGTGGGGAAAAATAAGCATAATGGTTTATTTAACCATAGAAATAAACAAATTCAAGAAAGGAGGCCACTTTGCTTTCTACCAAGCAAAAAGATTTCCGCTATCTTTGCTTCAATAACGGACTGAGGGAAACGAATAAAAAACAAACAAACAAACAAACAAAAAAACAGACACGAAGCATGAACAAAATAATCCGCTAATTACACAACAACAAACGATATGAATTTATTTATCAATTTTAACTATTAATTTAGTTAGCGATGTTATGCAGAAGTCATGATATAGCGTAAGCTTTGGTGTAACTTTTTATATGAGAAGTATCTCCTAAATATGTATCGCAAACAGTTATATTCATGCAACTGCAATAATGATTCCAAGGCAACGGACGGCGAGTGATGAGGAAGAGAAACAGCAAAAAAAGAAACAAGCGCCAACTCCTGTCGTCCCAACTCGTTCTGCGTTCGAGCGAGTGAATTTGCCGAGAAGTTCAGCCGGGGGCGAAGTTTGGTGACAAAGTATGCCATTTCCACGTAGCAACGCGAAATCGCATCGGCTCGCACCATTTAGCGCTGTCAGTCAATATAGGGTTCTTGAAAAGAGCAACTATCATTACTAATCAACGATATAGGTATGTATTTAGATATTTCTTATTTGTTTGTTTGTTTGTATCAAGGAAAAGGCATTATCGTCATTATAATAAAGTGTTTTTTTTTTTTACATTATTAATCTAACTGATATCTAAAAAAGAAAAAAACTTTTGCAATATGATTCCAAGACGTGTACCTCCATTATGCGAAACGGGAAAAGTTTTTGGCCGCACGTAGCCAACTCTTTCTGAACACCAGGCCTCTTACGTGTCTTTGACGAGCTAGTCGATCTTCCACCTAATGTGGTCGCAAGACATTCCCTTGTTGCCTGACCCTTCACCCTTTAAACATTGATGCAGTTATGTGGTGTACCCAAGGAAGGGTCAGTTTATGTAATGGAGGCCTTTGCGTAGGCGCTATGTGTGTCTTCTGACGAGGGAGTCGATCTGCTGTGCATGAGGGTCGCTGTTCTCTTGTCAGTTATTAGCCGAGTGCAGATGCAGCCATGGCACTGTCAGTCCTAGTCTATGACGTTCTCTGCGTGGCTTTGTCATGTCCATGTTGTATCACTGTCGTGTTCATGTCTCGAAAGTAGTATTCCAAAACGTAAAAGCAGGCACGTTTGTGTCATTTGCTACAGGTTTGCTAACCGTTTCGGACGAGTAACACGGTCCAAACGACGAACTGATGAGAGAAGCTACAATCACAGGTAATGATATTAATTCCAATTTGTTGTGAATAATTTCTTTTGCTTGATCCTTGTTAAAAAAAAGAATAAAAAAACAAAGAAAAAAAAAGCTTTCACAAACGAAGATTTAGTAATTATGGTCTGCGCCCCATCAAAATATTCATGAAAGCTGTCATGTATTTATGTGTAGATCTTCCCTATTTTATGTATTCAAACTTTAACTTTATGTTCCTGACTACTGTTACCACTCATTAACTTCACTCACCTTTGAATATCCGTCCAGTGGTTAACAAAGTCAAATCAAGTGGGGAATACACGGTCTTCAAAATATTATGTTTACATGTTCATAGAAATATTGGAAATAATAAGTAAAGTAATGTGACGGATTTTCCTCGTTTTTACAATATTTTCGGCACATTTGTCACGTCTCTGTTACGCTGTGGACACGAACAAGGATTTCTGGAATAACATTCGTACAAGTATATGTAATGTACTCGCTGTAGGGACTTAAAATATGGCTGTATGTCATGTTTACAGTCCGTCCAAAATATCTTAGACCACTCTACTAATGACTACAATCTAACTAATTCTGTCTACCAATGCTGTCAATGCTGCTGTGTTACTAGTCACGCCCATGATTATTATGTAAACGGTTGTACTTTAACTACAGGCCCATTTCAGACGCTTTTTCAGGAATTACACGGCAGCATAATTATACACAGCATCGGGAACAAAGATATCGATGCTTCGAAGTGAACCGGGTCTGTATAATCTATGTATTTTATTCGATGAGTTCGGGAAGAAACGTATCGTACTGAAAAGCACACCCAGTGACCGTGGTGGCCGTGAACAGCGTGTTTCTATGTTCGGTGTGTTTGAAAGCGCTGATCAATACCAATGTTAATTTGAAAGC
>NW_028234422.1:39627465-39632465 GCF_977035675.1 Penaeus japonicus | reverse complement strand
CCTCTACTCCTTGTTTACGAATTGCATCTAGTACTACAGCTATCTGTACCGAATCAAATGCCTTTTCATAATCTACGAATGCCATACAGAAGGGCTTCCTATATTCGTTTGTTTGTTTGTTTATTTCTGTTATTTGGGTTAGTGTGTGGACATGGTCTGTAGTTAAGAATCCGCTGCGGAACCCTGCCTGTTCCCTGGGTTGTTTTGAATCTGATGTATCGGTGATGCGGACTGTGATGATTTTTGTAAACAGTTTATAGATGACTGAAAGGAGGCTTATATTTAGGTAGTTCTTCAAGTCTATTGTGTCCCCCTTTTTGTGTATTATGATTACCATTGCGTTTTTCCGGGATTTCGAGGTTTTACCGACGCTTAGACATTTGTTAAAAAGATTGGTCAGTTTTACTGCCGCAATCTCTCCTGCATCTTGAATAAGATCTACACTAATGCCATCTTCTCCTGGTGTTTTCCTCTTTTCATGCCTTTTAGTGCCCTTTTTACTTCCTCTACCGTAATGTTTGAAACGTCTCCAAATGTTATGTTTGTCTCAATACGTGGTTGATCGTTTGAGTGCTATAAGTCGCAAAAGAAGTCTTCTATTACTTTAATAATTTCATTTTTATTGTATTTCATCTCTCCATTGGGTTTCTTTACTGCATAGATTTTATTTTTCCCTATTCCGAGCGCTGGTGCCGAAAAGTAGAGCTTCATTTATTTTTCGTATATTAAATTTGCGCACATCTTGTTTATCGTCTTAGTCAGCTCTGCTGATTCTATCTTGTGTCTGATTGATTGTGCCTGCGCTGTTTCATAAGCTTTTTTGTCTCTACCGAAAGCGAAATACCGGTAGTTCTGAATAGATTCGCATAACACTGAACAGCTTAGGTATGAGGATTGCCAAAATGATCCTCAACCAAATATACATCATTATTAATATAGAAATTATATATTAGTAAATAGGTGCTACACAGCAAGATGGTGCAGTGATAACGAAGATTTAGTTTATTTTCGTTCATATCGCAACATATTTTCTGATTCCCCTGTTCTGAGATTGTCAGTGATATACAATGCAAATTTATAAATTCGTTAGAGAAACAATGTATTTTTAGCATCATACATACAGATCTCAAATTGATCTATTCATCTATGCTTCTATAAATCTATGTATCTGTCTGTTTATCGATCTATATAGCTATATCATTTGATAGTTTTTTATGTATTATGTATCTGTTATACAAATGTTTCACTTCCACAGAATCTGATTCATTCATGATTTATTCATACCCTTTTGGACCCTGATAAGCACTTTAAAATCCATGCAATATCAACATATGAAAATGAAAAAAAACATTGACATGTTCAGTATGTTCACTATGATAAAGAAGAGGAAAAATAAAAATAAAGTAATATTTACCATATAAACAAATAAAATATTTACTGATAAGTACATAACACTACTCATACAGATCATTCATTTAGAGAAAAGGTCAATAATGATGTCTTTTGAGGAAGATAAAAAAAAATAAGCCTTAGAATTATAACGCTAATTCGACATTCCTCACACGCAACGAAATATTGATGACCTTCGTTCCTTAGAAAAAGAGGATCATTAATGAGGACTTTTGAGTTTCCTATTAACATTCGCGCTGAGTCTCTTCCGTTGCTGCATTCGCTCCCTTACGCTAATGAGATTACCTGCCTTCCCTTTTGAGTCAATGGAACCTAAGAAAACGCCATGAAACTTTTCTGCTATGGTTACTGCGTGCTGCCTAGACGTTATTTCGGATCGGAAAAAACATAAAACTGCAGCTAATTATTTATCTTTTATGAACCAATGCTTAAAGTAAAGAATATATATATATATATATATATATATATGTATATATATATATATATATATATATATATAATGTTTTTTTTTTTTTACTTTTTTTTTTCGTTCGACGCATTCACATACATAATATGAACAAATAAACACATGTACTAATGTGACGAATCGTGCTACAGCGTTGTCTATCCAAATTCTCCAAATATATTATTGATGCAAATTTGATATCAACCATCAGAACAATACTCATGACGTTTACTAACAAAAGGCACGAATCCCCTTATCTGTATATTGACAAATCCCATTTCCATATCAATTAACCAAATATTTCCTTGTCGTTCGAAACGTCAATAGTCCCTTATACTTAGACGATAGAAAGACTAGATTTCACCTAGTTTCTCCCATCCTTCAGGTATGTTCTCTAATAGGCAGGCTGGCCTTAAATGAAGCCCGATCTGAAGCATAGTCAGTCGCAAAAGGCGGCGAAGGTTCTCATCAGTGAACATATTTTTATCCTTTGCATATATGTGTGTGTGTGTGTGTGTGTGTGTGTGTGTGTGTGTGTGTGTGTGTGTGTGTGTGTGTGTGTGCGCTGGTTCTAGAGTGGTAGAGAAAACAGCACAGGCCGTGCTGTCATCTGTTGGTAGGGAACCGTCAGTGTAGAGTAGTTGGAAGAAGTTACCCTGGCCATGGTTTTCAGGGCTAGTTGTATCAGTAGGATGGACAGGTCTGTCTTAGAGGCAGGCCCACTCACTCGTATGTGAGATTTTGCCGTGCTCACACCGTGCTCTTGAAAACACAGTAACAATTTAAAAAGTCTTGTGCCATCTGAGATACCCTGGAATCCGGGGCCTCTAGTCTCACTTGACATTGTTGTTCCTGGGTTACTTAACGTAAAAAGTAAAATAAACACTGTTTCTTACAGTCTTTGTGCACTTTAGCGCTTTGCTTGCACCTTCAGTGCTTAGATTTTGCAGGTAACATGAGACTACATTAGTCGTAGTCGGCATCCCACCCCAGACCAGCAGCACTCTTTTACCCCAGGTTAGCCCTTACAGGTTGAGGTCCAGTAGTCTGGGGCGTCCTTTGGGCGCAATTCTCTTTTCCATTTTTCCGTATGGCTGTCCTGAGCCTACTGGAGTTTCCTTGTGAGCTCCCATATTCGCTTGGGGGGTGGGCACCGACTTACTGTCCCTCGCACTAGGCAGGTTCAGCGGTAGGAAAGTGTCTTCCACACAACTCCGATCCCTTAGCTGGTACTGGAGAACGTAGCCAGGCTTCCACTAGGGGGAGGGGGGGGGGGACGTGTAGCAAAGCTATTGGGATTAGGTTGATACAATAGTTAAGGGACACGTAGTCCCCTCAGGACAATGGGCTTTGGCCCAAGGTTCGGACCTCAATATGATTGACTCCCCGGCTACCTTTACTTCTCAAGGAGGAAGGGCGACTCCTAACTCTTCTAAGAAAAAGTCTTGTCACCAACATTATTTTTATGTATGATAAATAACATTTTACCATCTCAGAATCTTAAATACTTCAATGCCGATGATTGTGCACTATGACACTCCAGTAGTAATGCAGAGTTCTCGGCAAATCAGATCCAAGTGGCACCAGATATGATTCATAACTGGGGCCTCCAGTGTGGTTTTAAGTTTTTCATAAGAAAGAGTATTGGTGTGATTTTTACCCATAGGAGAAAGTCCAACATCAGGCTAACTCTAGACAACCACCCAATACCTATTCAAAATTCTGGTAGATTTCTTGGTTTACTCTTTGATAGTAGACTAAATTGGAAAGACCACATTGGTCAGTTAAAGAATACATATCAAAAAGCACTCAATTTATTAAGGTACATTTCTGGAAACGTATGGGGAGCTGATAGAGTTTTTATTAATGTTATATAAATCTCTGGTTAGGTCTAAAGTAGATTATGGGTCAATCGTGTATAGCTCGGGAATGAGCTCAACTCTGTGCAGAATCCTTGTTTTAGTCTGTCTTGGAGCCCTTAAATGCACTCACACCAAGCGCCTATAGGTAGAGCTTGCGCTGACCTATTCTCCTAAAATAGCCCGACACCCCTGTCACCTTAACGGGAATGTTTTGTGTCGGCAATTGGGCTCACAGCACCACGGCAGAAAGCCGCTGTGCAATAGACTCGATGACCTCACAGAAAAAAGTCGGTATAGATCTCTTTACCATCGATACCCTGTTTCACAAGTCACTGCTAGGAGAGGAATCCACCAAGGGAGTGGGCTATGGTCGACTTCCTCCTCAGCAAACTCTGATGATTAACCTCTGAAGGTTTGTATAAGTCAAGGCTCAGATGCATTCAGATTGACTGAAGTTCTAATGTTACAGTAGTGAGGAGAAATGAGAGGAGTGAGAAGAAAATTAAAAGTGAGGCATGTAACCTTAGCAGAAATCCTTTCAGCTAGAGGAGAAAGGTTGAGTTTGTGAGGCGTGTTAACAGTTCTGATGGAGATTGGGCATCCCATTGGCGTTATTGGTGAACCACTTTAATGGTTTAAGGCGTTGCTGTAGTCGGTGGCATGTATTCGCTGTCGCACCGGAGTTGTTAATATTCACAGGAGCAATATATTACAGGCATTGAGTATTGCGTGTTCTTGGGTTGCGGGAGGAAAGAATCCTGTTCTTCTTTGAGGATATTATGAGGCCACTAGAAGAAGAGGACGCATAAAATAACCGTAAAATGTTGGAAGATTTTCTGTAGAGTTTGATTAAATGCAGAAATTGTTGGTATAGCAAGTAATTGTAGTTTCGGGGATGTCAGGAAGTTGGGTAAGATGTACAAGAACGTCGGAAAGAAAAAGACTTGGCACACCTGGTGTGCTCAGTTCGAATTTTCTTAAAGTACTACAAACTCCTTTAAATAGAATACATGTAGATTTTTTTTTACATTATTAATCATAGTAATGATGAAAATAGAACAAAATATGATAATAGTGCTAAATGATAACAATAATGCTATTAGTTACGACAATGATAATGATTACAGTAAAGCACATACACAAACACTATATATACACCCTATTTCCTATGCATTTATGCATATTAATAATAGTCGTCAAGCCAACTTTCTTCTCTGGCTTTATCACCGACCGATCTCGAAACTTTTACATTTACTACCAGAATTACACAGTGGCACATTCTC
>NW_028234422.1:39582465-39584965 GCF_977035675.1 Penaeus japonicus | reverse complement strand
AAATAAGAAAAGTCAACTAAAGTCAACATAAAAGAATAAAAACAGGTTGGCGTTGTGAAGTACCGGTGGTGAGCATGTGGATTGCTGCAGGGTGATGCAAGGAAAGGGGAAACTGTAGAAGGAAGGGGAAAGGTGTAGAAGAAAGATGAATTAGCGTAGATGTAGAGGGAAATGATTTAAACGAGAAGGAAGAGAAACGGAACGGAGAGGGGAGAAGAGGGGACTCATCCAGGAGGGTGGAGAGGGAAGGCTGGAAACCCCACAGATCCTAACCCTCAAAGAAGAATTTAAGTAAACAGAATAAATGCTTAAATAACAAGAGAAAATGGAAAGGACGAATTCCTGCGTTTATCACGAAATCAGTAATTCCCTTTGGCAGCGTCGCCATTCACAGGGATTAACGAACCGAAAAAGGCTTTCCCGTCTGGTGTGTGACGTTCCTCCGTTTTAAAGGACTGATACCGCGGAAATATTGTCTTCGTCATCTCTATGGTAAGGGAGAAAGATGGATAGAGGGAGGGAGGGAAGGAGGGACGGAGAGAGGGAGGGAGGGAAGGAGAGAGGGAGGGAGGGAGGGAAGGAGAGAGGGAGGGAAGGAGAGGGAGGGAAAGGGGAGAGAGGAGGGGAGGGAGGGAAGAGAGAGGGGGAGGGAGGGAGGGAGGGAGGAGAGGAGGAGGAAGGAGGAGGGAGGGAGAGGGAGGAGAGGGAGGGAGGGAGGGAGAGGGAGGAGGGAGGGAAGGAGAGGGAGGGAAGGAGAGAGGGAGGGAGAGAGGGAGGGAGGGAAGGAGGGACGGAGAGAGGGAGGGAGGGAAGGAGAGAGGGAGGGAGGGAAGGAGAGAGGGAGGGAAGGAGAGAGGGAGGGAGGGAAGGAGAGAGGGAGGGAGGGAGGGAGAGGGAGGGAGGGAAGGAGAGAGGGAGGGAGGGAAGGAGAGAGAGAAGGAGGGAAGGAGAGAGAGAAGGAGGGAAGAGGAGAGAGGGAGGGAGGGAAGGAGAGGGAGGGAGAGAGAGAGAGAGAGAGGGGGGGGGCGTTACCATTGCATTTCTTGGTTTATGCAATTACTTATGATAAATTTAACCCTGAATCTTTAACTCAGAATGCAATTAATTCATTCAAATCAGTATGCATATTCTTAATAAACCGTTGACACCGTTGACAAATTGCCTGCCTTGCAAAATGATAAGCTTCCTTTTACTGCAGCTAAATTTGCAATTATGAGTTTTCAGCCAACGTTAATGACCTCGTGAACAGGTTGAAAAATGAAGACATATTTATATACATGTTAAAAGAACGAAAAAAAAAACAAAAAAAAACGGCTTGTTGCTCGAGCTCTGATGGAAGATATCTGCAAGATCTTGTCCACATTTTCTGCATCGTGAATGGGAAGTTATATCGAGGTTTAGCGTGTCATAATACTCATAATATTTAGGTTTTCTTTTACAATTTTGTCAATCTTCCCCATTATTACTGAGGTATACGTGAAAAGCATACGAATCACTGTATGACAATTTAATATATAGATAGGAATGATTCATAATTTAGAATAAACTACTTGAAACAAAAAAGGGGCAAAAACAACTGATTGCTCGAACTAAAAATGAATGGAAAAGGGCCGTTTCTTTAAACAAAAGTCATTTTGATATATCTACCTCCATATCATTTACTTTTAAAACTGGACTTCTCACATCTGGAGACTGAAACCATCCTGTTAAAAAAATCAGGATTAAAGTTCGTATGTAAAACCAGTTACATTTCCCGCTGCGATTTACGAGCCAACCATTACAGCAAGTAAAAAGGCAGATTACTTACGATGTCGCCCTGGTTCTCGTAAGCCTCTTCTTGCTGTGCCCTTCTTTTCTACGTCAATATGAAGAGGACTAAAATCATCCTAAACCACTCAGTTTTTTTACCACTTACTCTTACACCAGTTAGTATTTCGTATTACACCTACTAGTCCGATAGTCCTTTACCAGTTAGAAATGCAAAATTAAATGGGTCTATCTGAGAATATTGAAAAATATTGAACGTATTTCCAAATATGAAATTTATATTTTTCATTTTTATTAAGATTTTAGCAACCTCTTACAATGTATTCGAATATCCGCACCAAAATGATATTTGTCATTACACCCTGGTAAGCTGCACTAAATATGCCACGATATTCTTATATCATTTGCCTCGGTTATGTATACCAAAAGTATTTTTCCGCTAATTTCACTTTTAACAATTACATATCACCATTTATATGCCGACTTCACTTTAGCAGTTAAGCACTTCAAAAGTTTAATGTTTTGTTAGTGTTAACTCCATTAGCTTCCAGGTGTGGTGCGTGGCCTTTTCACAAATATTGCACTCAACTACAGGTATCGCGGAGTTTTTGCATTTGCACTCGAGCAACACGGCGGAAGAACACTGGGTGAGGATTTCGCGGCAGTGACGACGTGACAAGTGAACAGATATTGTGCCTTTAACCTTGAACATTACGACATTAACTAGACTCTA
>NW_028234422.1:39554965-39559965 GCF_977035675.1 Penaeus japonicus | reverse complement strand
GATTAAGTTCCTTCTATTTTCGCCTGTACTGTAATTACCTTTATTTCATAATTACTCGGAATAATACATTGATTGGTACATTGGCGTTTCTTTGATGCTTTGCAGGAGAGTTGAGTTTCCAGCTGTAGGATTGCCAGCACCAGCAATGGTTGTGGCAGGAAGGTCTATCAAGGGAGACTGGGCAGTCCCTGTTGCACTCGAGACGTCGTTGTTATTATTGATAATGGTGATGATGAAGCGGATATAGTGATGAAAACACCAGCAACATTACCAAGAACAACAGTTTATGAACTATGTAACTAAAGAAAAAATTCATATACAGTGGATAGAATATACAAATCTGCCTAGGTTACCCTTTTAACTGAATTAACGTGTATTTGAATAATTTTCCATACTATTCCATTGTTTACTTTGAATGGATCTGAATCCAACTAAATGTCTTTGTGTTTGGTTCGAAATAATCAGCAATGATATAGACTCTAGTTGTTTCGTCACTAATACCTTTTCGTCTTAGAGAGGCTAGAATATATTAAAAATGTGAATATAATCCATAATGACCCTACTACAATTAAAGTAATGCAAAAAGGCCCTTTCACTGTCATCTTTTGAGTCAAAGACCAACTTTATTCAAATACACGTCTAAAGACACCTTGAGACTTCTGTATGCTTCTTGATTTTCGTCATGTATTCTGCATGAATTCCCTAAAACCCATAAAAAACGATTTCCCACCTCGACCCATTATTGGCGCCTTTGGTACATGACTATAATTTATTTAATTCTAGAGCGTCTCACCACAAAGGAATTGACGGGGAAGAACCCTCTAAGTTCGTCTCCGAGATATCTAATACTATATTCAACAAGTTTGTCATGGGCTTTCATGGAAGATTAATACTATCACTTAAAATGTAATGATTATTTTTTTCTTATCAAATATCTTTAACATATATGTACTTTAGACAAAATAATACTAATTTTACATTGAAATAAGAAATTGTTGTAGTAATAGTAGAAGTCATAGTAATGATTGTAATTATATCAATTAATGATAATAACGATAATGAAAATAATAACAGTATTAGTAGTAATCATAATAATAGTAGTAGTAATAGTAGTGGTAACATCATGACAATAATGACAATAAAAACGATAATGGTAATGATAATAGATAATGATGATGATTATAATAACAATAACAATAACAATAATAATGATTATCGTTACTAATATTATGTCCCTTATTTTTACCGTTAATGATATTATTATGATTATTTTTTCACTATCATTTCCTATGATCACCACTGTTCTTACCATTAATGATACCTTTTATTATCAATTTTATTATTATTAATATTATTATCATTATTACCACTGTTATAATCTTTATCTTTATTACCATTATAATCATTATTATCATTGCTGTTATTATTATTATTATTATTATCGTCATCATCATCATCATCATCATCATCATCATCATTAATATCATTATCATTATTATTATTATTATTATTATCATCATCATTATCATTATTATCATTATCATTATTATTGTCAGTATCATAAGTGCTGTTATTAATGTTATTATCATTATTATTATTATTGTTATTATTATTATCATTATGTTTGTTATTATTGTTATTATCATTATGTTTGTTATTATTATTATTATCATTATGTTTATTATTATTATAATTATTATTATCATCTTTATGTTTATGATTATTATTATTATCACTATTCGTATTATCATTTTTGTTATTGTTATTATCAATTTTATGATCATTATTATCTTTATGATAATCATTGTCATTATCACTGTTATCATTATCATCATTGCTTTTATTATCATTACTGTTATTATCATAATCATAATCAGAGTTATTATTGATATGATTGTTATCACCCTATGATCATTAGCATCGTCATTACTACCATTACTTTTTTATCATTATTCTTATCATTATCATGATTATTGTTATTATCATTAACATTAACATTATCATGACAATCATTATCATTATTATGATTACTATTATCATCACTATAATTTGTTATCATTATCATATTTATAATAATTATTATTATTCACGTTGCTATTATTGTTTTCTTTATTTGTTATTGCTACCATTAATATCATTATTATTTTTTATCATTAGCACTGTGCTTTTAGTGATGAGGTCGATAAAGGAACAGAATCAATAAAATATATGAAGGCACTGAGATCAACACAAAGTCCTTTATGTATGTTGGTGGTCAAGTGAAACTGCATATCCTGCAAGAATTGAAAATCGTCTCCCTTGCACAGAATTTCTGTCGAATTTGACTTTGTAGTGGCAATTGCTGTGCGTTGACAAAGTGTCATATCTTATTGTTTGTGCATATATACAGTATGTGTGTGAGAGAGAGAGAGAAAGAGAGAGCGAGAGAGAAAGAGATTGATAGTGATACGAATATACTGATGGGAAGCAACTGTGCAATGTTTTACATTGAACAAAATGTTTCGCTAGTTCAAGCAACTGCAATACACGTCTTCGGGGAAATAAAGTGTCTCTTCGGTCCACTAGCGAGGGGGCGGGGGCGGCGGGGAGTGAAGGGGACAGTGAGGGAGGGGGATAAGAACCTCGGGGGAGGAAAAGGGTTGCAATAACCTGCGGAGGGGGAGGGGAGGGGGGGGGCGTAGAGTATCAAGGACGAGTACGAGTGGGTCCTGCATGCGTTCCTAAACTTCGCCGAGGTTTTATGCTAGGGAGATAGTCGGAGGCACAAGCACGGATCGTACGGGTGATTTTGATGTGCTTGCTGATGCAGTCTCCTTTCGGTTCTTATCGAGAACCACTCCATCTTTTGGTTCACTTTATAATTTCTCCTTATGGTAAGTCGCATGCATGTATAAAGGAATACATCAGACTATACGTGTAACCAAACCCTCACACATACCGGACGCACATGCAACAGGCCAATGAATTCGAAATCATATGATTGCAAAAACAGGACATAAGGAAAACACTATCTATAATACAAATGACTTTCCATCCATTCAGCGCAACTTCACACATCACAACTGAATCCCACACTCAGACCCGTGACATCACTAATCAAGCATTGTTTACATTCCATTAGATTTCAATACTGATCATAACACCTACATCAATAAGCTACTGCATGAATGCTGTCATATATGACGCCTTGTTATTGCATCTCTTTCCTGCAATGAATAGATGGGTATGGTTTTTAAAAAGGATAATAATAGCAGTGCTAATGATGATGATAATGATATTGAAAATGATGATGATGATGATGATGATGTTGATGATGATGATGATGATGATGATGATAATGATAATGATAATGAAAATGATGATGATGATGATGATGATGATGATGATGATGATGATGATGATGATGATGATAATGATAATAAAGATGATGATTAGGATGACGAAAATAATAATTATAGTAATCATGCTAATAATGATAAGGATAACAATGATAGTAATAATGCTAATACCAAAAATGATAATGATAATGTAAATAATACTGATACCCATAATGATTGTTATATTGACAATAAAAATCATGGTAAAAATGGTAAAATGTTATGATGATGGTGATGATGATAATAGAAATAATAACAAAAATCATGATAACATGATAAAAATGACAAGGATAATGCTAAATAAAATAACAATACTGATAATAATTATTAATACCAATTACTAATCAATAATAATAGTGATCATTATCATTGTGATGATTGTAATGATAATGATAATATTGATAGTATAGTACTAATGAGAATGATGATAATAATAATGATGATTATGATAAGGATAATTAGGGTTAATGACAATGATAATAGTAGTAGTAGTAATGATGATGATAATGATAAAAATGACAATGATAATAATAATAAAAGATAATAACAATGATAGTTGTTGATTATAATTGCTGACAGTTACGCAATTTCCCAAACAAATAATAGCTCAGATGTGTTTTCTTTGGTATTCGTACATTTTTGTTTGTGTTTTTTTCTTCTTCTTTTTTTTTTTTTTTTACTTTTATTTGATAGATACATTTTTTAAACTTCTGTCGCCAGGATTTTTTTTGACATACACACATATCTATTAATCAATCAGTAGAATAACTAGCATAAGCAAGAAAAACAAAAACAAAATTGGTAATAGTGAAACACTTAAGTATATATCTATGATGAACCAATGATCATTAACAAGTAACAACGCGTTGCATAATATCAATTCAAAGTGTTCAAAATGATGCGACCGCCCTTTCTGTGACGTTGCTAATGCCTTGCTTATATGCAACCATTTCTCCTCCGCCAGCTGAACAATGGCAGCGAGTCTGTGCTTGTTGTCTGAGCTGACGAGCGCTGAATGGAGGCTGTATGTCCAGGTTACCGTGTGTGTTTAACCTTCTGCTGGGATTGGGCAGAGCCCTTCACCGAGCATTACTTCCTCTTCTGTAGCTTGTTTGGTCATGTCGATCCTGTTGAGTCGGATGACTTGTATTGAAAGCCTGGAGTTTACGTATGTTGATAATTAGAGCGTTTAGAGGTAATAGGATTCGCGTTTGTGTACGTCCTTGCGTGGATCGGTAACTGCAGCGTGAGAAGAGGGTGTTCTGTGTGTGTGTGTGTGTGTGTGTGTGTGTGTGTGTGTGTGTGTGTGTGTGTGTGTGTGTGTGTGTGTGTGTGTGTGTTTACACATGCAATATACCCTATCTTCCTAGATTTATGTGTGTGTTACTGATCGCGTTTCTCAACCGTCTTGATGCAATCGTCTGATCTTCCTCCTGCACCCGACACGCCTCTATGATCAAAAGAAAGTGATTATTTCTTCGATGTATTTTCGCTTGAATGGGACACGCCCTCGATGATTTCCATTCCTTTTCTTTCTTTCAACTATTTTTTCGTGGAGTACGACCAACCTAAAACAACATCGAAAATTCTGAGTAATAACTGAGTGTGTTATTTCATAACAAA
>NW_028234422.1:39512465-39522465 GCF_977035675.1 Penaeus japonicus | reverse complement strand
AGACTCGGAGGGCGAGTATGTAGCCCCGAGTCGTTTCCCCCAATTTAGGGTTTCCCTAAACCTGAAGGATTCGACAACGCTTATCAGATGGTACGGGCTCTGGAAACCCAGAGACAGTGCCGTCTGACGATTAGAATTGCCAAAGACAAAGGCATGATAATCATCCCTAAGGACCAGTCCACTCTCACCTTCCTCCAGGAGACTGACAAGCTCCAGGACGGACGGAAGGTGAGTTTGGCGGCCCTGACTTCTGATGAGAGGAAGTCCAAGATGGTGCTTCTTGGCTTCCCTCAGATGTATGACCTTGAGGTCATCACTGCCCATCCCAAGGTGGTGGGAGCTTCCCGACTTTCCAAAGGGAAGCACCCAACCAGGCAAGTCCTGGTCACCTTGAAGGGAGCCCCAGTTGCGTCCTTGGACCTTGGTAATTGGGGCTCCTACAACCTCAGGACGTATGTCCCTGATCCGCTCCGTTGCTTCACGTGTCAGAAGTACGGACACCACCAGGCCACTTGCTCTGCAAAGCCGAAGTGTGGTGTCTGTAGTCAGGCACACAGCACGGAGGTGTGCCTCAAAGCACACAAGGATGGCAAGCGGGACACTACTGCCAAGTGTCCCAACTGCCACAAAAAGCACCATGCCTGGAGCCTCGGATGTTCCGTCAGGAAGGAAGAGGCTCTACGGCGACAAGAGGTCGTTGCAAAACGACCGGACTTTGTTCCTGCCCCTCCAGGCACTTACGTCTGGGGGCAGAACAAAGGGGTAAGGGCTCCCCCCCCTCCTAAGAGGAAGGAAGCACCGCCCAAAACAAAACCAACACCGGACACCTCCAACACAAAGGAGTTTCCGGCCCTGGTGGGTGTTCCAAGACGGAAGCAGAACCGGAAGGGGGCTGGGAACAACACAAAGGCCAACACAAGAGCGGAGAGTCAAACTCTGTTTACGGAGAATGACTTGACGCTCCTGCTGACGGCAGTTGTCACAGCAGTTGCGTCAGCATTGGGACGGACCAGTGAAGAGACGGAGAAGGCGGTCGAGGTCGCCGTCACGGCAATGACCCAGACTGTCGCTGCCCTGAAGGAAAGGGATGTAAGGCCCAAGGCCTCTACACCCAATCCAACTCAGGGCGAGACTCCTCTCCCCACAAACCCCCAGGGCGAGACTTGTCTCCCCACCCAACCCGCGGCCAAGACCACACTGGCAGAGCCTGAACCCAAACCCCAAAGGGCGAGGAAGCCACGACCATCCAGAGTGAAGGTCAAGGCGACCAGGGGTTCTCCACCTCCCAGGAGACCCAGCCCTTCTAATGGCTCGACCTGTCCTGACGACAGTGACGAGTCCAGTGAGGAAATCACGATCAGTGAGGAACTCACCAAGGAGTTGTCAGACTCCGAAATGTCTGACGTTACCCACACTGGGGCGTCAGACACTGAGACCGATTATGTCGACGTCATTGACGACGCAGACTTAATGGACTCAGATTAGCACAATGGCTCCTAATCTAAGCATACTGCAGTGGAATATCAACAGCTTTTCCCGGAGGAATGCCCTTCTCCACGCGATCGTGCGATCTCGGAACATTGACATTGTCATGCTCCAGGAGACTTTAACAGGAGACACTGTTCGCTTCTCAGGATATCATCCCTTTGTGTTGCCCTCTAATGAAGGCACCAGAGGTTTGATTACCCTCGTGAAGTCGAATATTCCCTGCTCCCTGATTGCCGATCCTGTGCAGTGTGGAGAAGGAGTTGAACTCCTAGCAGTTGAGATCCATATGGCTGGGGGTCCCCTCAAGCTGTACAATGTGTACAGCAGGCCAACCTGTAGGAGCTTAGATATTAGTGAAGTCTGTGCTGCTGCGGCACACGAGCCAATTCTCATAGGGGGAGACTTCAATGCCCACCACCCCATCCTGGCTCCCACGCGGAAACCGGGATGCGGCAGGCTATCACATAGCCGCGGTGCTTGAGTCATGCCCCGAGATTGCTCTCCTCAACAACCAGGAGCCTACGCACGTTGGCGGGGGGGTCCTTGACCTTACCTTTGTCACTGCGGCCTTGGTCGAGAGGATTCGTTGGTCTGTGGACAACACTGCCACGAGCGATCACTATGGGATAGTCACCACCATCTTGGATGCTGGCCCAGCCCCTGTGCCCCAGCACAATCCTCGATGGGAGGTGGACAGGGCCAACTGGAAAGCTTTCCAGGAGGCCCTGGCCAGGTGCCTCAGAACCAGTGAATTCTCACATAATGATAATGTGGATACACTTGAGGCAAGACTAGTTAATGCCATAGACGAGGCAGCCTCAGAGACCATTCCCAAAACTCGTCCGTGGTCCAGGTGTTTTAAAGACGCCTGGTACTACAATGATGAGGTGAAGGAGGTCAACCACAGAATCAATATGTGCAGAAGACACTTCCGCAGACAGAGAACCCCTGAGAACCACGCTCTTTTGAGAGAGGCTCTCAGGGATGCTCAGGAAACTGCTAAGAGGGTAAAGCAGGAAAAGTGGCTGGAGTGGTGTGAGTCCTTTGGCCACCAAACCTCCCTTACAGAGCTGTGGAACCGCATCAGACGGGCCACAAATCGCTCAGCCCCCAGAATGACCCACCATGACCCGCGGTCGGAGGCGGAGAGAAGAGAGACTGGCACTCGAGTTCTCTGCAAGAACAAGTAGCGCCGGTCTACCAGCAGAGTTGAGGGCATGCCAAGAGGAACTGCTTCCAGGCAGGCATGCCCTCATCAGAGAAAAGGCGGTCGAGCCTGATGATGCCGATGCCATGTTCTCTCTGAGGGAACTAAGGCGAACATATAAGACCAGTTCGCGGTCAGCCCCGGGTTGTGATGGGATCTCCTACCCCATCATTTCCCACCTAGGACTTGAAGGTGAGCTTGCACTCTTGCATCTTATCAACAGGTCCTGGGAGACTTCCTCACTACCACAGTGCTGGAAGAGGGCTGACATAGTTCCCATCCCTAAACCAAAGGAGCCGGGTCGGTACCGCCCCATCTCTCTACTCAGCTGTCTGGGAAAGACGGCAGAGAGAATGGTACTGAACCGGCTCCAATGGAAGCTGGGACCTCCACATGAACACCTACATGGGTTCACAAGGGGTAAGAGCACTGCTCACAGTATAGCCACTTTACTGAGCACTGTCAGCAAAACCAGATCTGTCATTGTTTTCCTGGACCTGGAGAAGGCCTTTGAACTGGCGAGCCCATTTGCCATTCAAGAGGTCCTGATCCGTAAAGGAATCAAGGGCAGACTGCTTGCCTGGATTGGTGACTACTTTCGGGACAGAACTGCCAGAGTGAAGTTCCAAGGTCACCTTTCCAGGCATCTACCCCTGGAGAATGGCACTCCACAAGGGGGGGTCCTCAGCCCGGCTCTGTTTAACACCCTCATGTTAAGCATCCTCGACATTCCACTCCCAGCGGGGTGCAAGATCATCTCATATGCAGATGATCTGGCAATTATCTCTGTTGGGAGGAAGAATGAGAATTTAATCAGAAAGACCCAGCGTTGTCTGGATCTAATGTCTGAGGAATGCCGCAGAGTCGGGCTTAAGATCTCAGCAGCCAAATCGAAGGCAATGGCGCTGAACAGGATGTCCGAGACCAAAGGCTGCGAGTCCAAGGGTTAGAGCTAGAGTGGGTTCATGTCTTCCAATACCTGGGTGTATGGGTTGACAGTAAGCTCACTTTCCGCTCGGAGGTTCAATATCTCCTAGAACGGACCAAGGCAAGACTCTCTGTCATGAGAGCTCTGTCAGGGCGGCGCTTAGGGGCTGGGCACCGTGTACTAAGATCCTTCTATGTGCACGCTGTCCGTCCCATTGTGGACTACGCCTCCGTCGCCCTGATTACGGTCAAGCCTGGACTACGGCAAAGGCTTGACGTCATGCAAAACGATGCCGCCAGGATCATTCTGGGTGCTCCTATATGGGCTAAGGTTGCTAACCTACTCTTGGAGGCCAACCTTTTCCCTCTGGACATCCGGATCGATCAGATGGCGGCTCAGTTTCTTGCCAAAGTCTTACAGTCCCCGTCGGACTCGCAGCTAAGACAAAAAGTGCAGCGTCGGCTCGTACAGAACCATGAACTCTTTGCCAACAACTCCTGGCTGTCTCATACAGCCAGGGTGTTGATACGCTTTGAGCTCAAGGAGACTCTGTTGGTCAAGGGCATGGACCTCCCCCACCCTGACTATGCCACAGCCCCGCCGTGGGCAAGATCCTTGATAGAGTATTCTGTCATGAACCTGTCAAGGAGAAAGACTCAGTACTCTCCGTCTCTTTTGAAGGCTGAGGCGGAGAGGAACATTGCAGAAATCACTCCACCAGGTAGTAAAACCTACTTCACGGATGGTTCTGTAGACCCCATTTCCCACACTGCAGGCGCCGGCTTTGCAGCAAGGGACGTAGCACAAGCTATGCGGGTGTCCGACAATGCCTCCTCGCTCCAAGCAGAGGCTGTCGCTATTATGGGAGCCCTAGCCCATGCAGCCCAGACGGACGGGCATGTTGTCATACATACAGACTCTAGGGCCGCCATTGACAGTTTGCAGCAAAGCACGCCCCTTGATAACGTTTACCTTCTGACCACGATTCTCACTATTGCTCAGAGAATCCTGGATCAGGGTAGACGCATTATCATCAACTGGATTCCAAGCCATGTTGGTATTAAAGGGAACGATGTAGCTGACAGGCTAGCGGAGGAAGGCAGGAAAAAACCCTTGAGTAATCTTGTGGTGCATCCTAGCCGAGAACTGCTAAGGCGTAAGTTGATGGCTGCAGGGCAGGTCGGTGCCCTGCAGCACCACAGAGAGGAAGCGAGAACCTCCCCTCGGCCAGCTGGTACTCAGACGCCACAGGCTATGAGTCGCTGATACTCTCTAACAGAATACCAAGGCGAGCCGAAGTCAGTCTTCACAGACTGAGATTAGGCTACCCTTGTGCGTGGCAAATCATACCCACCATTGGGCATGATGAGCGACGCTGCAGCCATTGTGGCGCGCCGGACGCCAATTTAGAGCACTATCTGATGGAATGCGAGCACACTCGCTTCCTCAGGCAGGGCCCTGAGACGACAGCCGCCGGGTTGGTAAGGCGGCTATGCCTATTGCTTTCCCCGTGGCAACTGGAGCGCCTTCAGGCAATCCAACCGCCACGGTAAGCATTCAGTTATGATGATCAGATGAGTCAGCACTTATAGCTGGCAGAGGCCGGGCCGCCTCGTGCATATAGCCCGGGCGAAGGAAAGCCTTCGCAAATCTCTCTGAACTGAACTGAACTGCGGGCATGGAAACGCGCAAGAACATGCAAGCATGCATTTTCCGCAGGCCCTGCACATGTATATAAAACAAATGTCCATTCTCACTGGAGCAGACCGGTAGATAGTGAGTTAGATGCGGGACTAGCTCAAACGTGTTATTGGAGATTAATAGTAGTCTCCTGACTAAATTACTCCCCCCACTAAGTTACAATCAAGGCCGGTAGGTGGGGGTATCAGGCCCCACCCCTCTTAAATATGATTTCCCAGTCAAGATAATGGCCCTCATTCCCCAGAAGCGAAAGAGCCCCAGGTCACGGCGTCGATCAGAATCGCTCTGGAGCAGAGGCTAAAAATATCCAGTTACACCCAGGCCGCCTCACGATGACGAATCTTTGAATATACAATGTAAGGATTCTGGGAACAGAATCTGTTCTTTTGACACTGCTTGAGGAACTTTCATTTATTGAATGGGACATTGTAGGACTTTCTGATGTTAGAAGACTTGGTGAAGAGCAAAAATTACTAAATGATGGACACTTACTATATTGAAGAGATAAACCCCTGGATAGCAAACAAGAATTAGGAGTAGGTTTCTTAGTTCACAAGCGCCTCGAAAAGAATATTAGGGAATTCTACAATGTGAGCGAAAGAGTAGCTTCTGTAATACTGAAACTAAACAACAGATATAACCTAAAAATTATACAAGAGTATGCCCCTACTAGCAGTCATAGTGATGAGGAGATAGAGAGCTTCTATGAAGATGTGCAAGCAGCTACCGATAGAGCAAAAACCCATTTTACCGTGAGTATGGGGGGTTTTAATGCCAAGATAGGAATAAAGGTCGTAAGTAAACGTCGGTAGCGACCATTGACTGGTCAGAAGTAGAGTTAAATTACAACTAAGAAGGAAACGAATAAGCTCATACAGAAGCCTCTCGTTAATCTAATTAACATTATGAATAGGTCGACGGAATTCAGTCTTAACATCGGAAACAGATACTCAGCTTTCGAAGATATTGACAGACCAAATGAACGACCAATTCAGTGAGATATTAAAGGAAGCAGCACTTGAAATAGGTGATAAAGACGAAAAGGAAAAGTTCAGTAAGCTTTAGGTTGAGAAAAAAAAAAAACATATGAAACAGCATAGAGATATGTAAATAACATCAATCAGAGACAAATAGAATCAGCAAAGCTAACCAAGACAATAAGCAAGGAGAGAGATGTGCACAAATTTAACATACGAAAAATAAATGAAGCTCTGCTTTCCGGCACCAGCCTTAATGCAACAAAGAGGAGGCTTGGAATAGGGAAAAACAAATGTATGCAATAAAGAAACCCAATGGAGAGGTGACATACAATAAAAATGAAATTATCCAAAAGAAGACTTCTATTGCGGCTTATACCACTCAAACGATCATCCACGTATGGAGCCAAACACAACAATTGGAGGCTTTCCAAACATTACGGTAGAGGAAGTAAAAAGGGCACTAAAAGGCATGAAAAGAGGAAAAACGCCAGATGCCATTATTTTAGATCTTATACAAGATGCAGAAGAGATTGAGGCTGTAAAACTGGCCAATTTTTTAAACACATGTATAAGCATCAGTACAACTCCGAAATCTTGGAAAAAGGCAATGATAATTTTAATACACATAAATGGGGACACAAAAGACGAAGAAATACCGACCTATAAGCTTTTTTTCAGTAATCTATAAACTGTTCACAAAAATCATCACAGGACGTATCACCAATACATTAGATTCAAAATAATCCAGGGAACAGGCAGGGTTCCGCAGCGGATTCTCAACTACGGACCATATCCACACATTGACTCAAGTAAGTGAGAAAACAAACGAAACCCCTGTGTATGGCATTCATAGATTACGAAAAGGCATTCGACTCGGTACAGATATCTGCAGTACTAGGTGCAATTCGTAAACAAGGAATAGAGGAAAGACATTGCAGATTATTAGAGGAAATATATAGAGATGGTACAGCGACCATCAAAATGCGCGCAGAAACCAATAAATACTAACAAAAAAGGGTGTTACGCAGGGTGACACAATCTCACCGAAGCTGTTTACAGCTTGCCTGTAGGAAGTATTCAAGAAGTTAGATTGGAAGGAGAAAGGGATTGAAATATGGGATGAACACTTAAGCAATCTAAGATTTGCAGATGACATCGTTCTTTTCGGCGAATCAGCAAATCAATTACAACATTTACTAAGCGATTTGAATAGGAAAAGTCTGAATGAATATGAAAGAGACTAAAGTCATGTTCAACAGTCCAACCCCAGTTAAGCAAATACGAGGTACTAGAAGCAGTAAACAAGTATGTATACCTAGGGCAACTCATCCAGACGAATACATCCTGCGAAGCCGAGATAAAACGGTGAATCAGGCTAGGTTGGAGTGCCTTGGATACACATAGTAATATATTCGTCTGTCACTATGTCTAAAGAGAAAGGTTTTTGACCAATGTATTTCCCCGTCATAACATATGGATCAGAAACATGGACTACGACCAAGCTACTCGAGAGGAAATTAGTAAGTTCTCAAAGAGGAATGGAAAGGCTTATGCTAGAAGTTAGTTTAAGAGACAGGAAAAGAGCCACATAGATCAGGCAACAAACAAAAGTAGAGGGTATACCTAAGAGCATTAAGAAGAAAAAGTGGCAGTGGGCTGGACATATATATCGGAGACAGGACAACAGATGGACAAAGAAAACAACAGAATGGGAAATACACGACAAAAAGAGACCAAGGGAAGACCAATGACTAAATGGCGAGATGAAATAGCGAATTTTGCAGGAGTAAACTGGAATCAGAGGACACAAGACCGGAATGACTGGAAAAAGATTGAAAGGCCCACGTTCTGCAGTGGAGTGATACAGGCTGACGATGATGATGATGATATATATATATATATATATATATATATATATATATATATATATATATATATATATATATATATATATACATTACATAACACACACACACACACACACACAACACACACATATATATATATATATGTATATATATAATATATATATATATATATATATATATATTATATATATATATATATATATATACATTACATACACACACACACACACACACACACACACACACACACACACACACACACACACACACACACACATATATATATATATATATATATATATATATATATATATATATATATATATATATACATATATTTGTGTCTCCCCCAATATAGTTATACTTATAGTTCGATAAATTCAAAATTAGCTTCCGTGTTATGTAAGGTTTAATAAGCGAGCGATAAATTTACTTTTGAGAATTGCTATGTTCTAAGCCTTGCAATGCAGAGCGCGTATTTTTTTTTCTGAAATTGCTTTAAGGAAGATTACCAACCGAGGATTTAGGTCAAATTACGTGCGTGCGTGCGTGCGTGTGTGTGTGTGTGTGTGTGTGTGTGTGTGTGTGTGTGTGTGTGTGTGTGTGTGTGTGTGTGTGTGTGTGTGTGTGTGTGTGTGTGTGTGTGTGTGTGTGTGTGTGTGTGTGAGAGAGAGAGAGAGAGAACAGATAAACAGATGGAGGGATTGCTATGATAATTATATTTTATTTCGGAACGTTACTGATACATATGAAGAAGAGAGAGAGAGAGGGATATAGAGAGTGATAGAGAGAGACACGTATAGAGATAGAGAGAAACAGACGCACACAAATACACACATAGAGAGAGAGAAAAAAAGACAAAGAAAGAAATAGTTGTACGATTTTTCCTGAATCAATGTTTACATCACTCAAAATGAATGCAGAAAATGTCAGCAAAAACAATTACAATAATGACAGACAGAGGCAATAAAAGGGATAATAATAATACCAGAAGTGTTTATAATAATGATGGTGATAGCAATAATAACGATAAGAATAATAGTTACAATGGTAATGATAATATTCATCACTAGTAGTGGGATTTACATTATCATTAATATTATCATTATTACTATTATTCTTGTCATTATCACCATCATACCATTGTTTTCATCATCATTATTATTATCATTACCATTATCATTATTTTGATTATTATGTTGATGATGATGATAATAACAATGACAATAATGGTAATAATAGTAATAACGATGATAATAACAATAATAATGATAATGATGACAATACTATCATTGGTATAACTACTACTACTACCACTACCTATGATAATGATAATAATTATAATCATGATACTGATCAATATGATATTTGTGATAATAATGATTATATTAATGATGATGATGTTGATTTGGATCATGATGATATCGTTTATAATGACATTGATAATGAAAATGGTATAAACAAAAAAGACAATAAGAATAATACTACCAATAGTAAAAGTAATAATAATGATAATGATAACAATGACGATAATGATAATGCAATAGTACTGATGACAATGAATAGATAAGAATAATGAAGACAATGACAATAATAATAATAATAATAATAAGGATAATGAAATCGATGATAACAGCTATGATAATAGTGACATGAATGAAAATAATAACATTAACGATTATAAAAATTGCCTAAAGTGACACCAATAACAACAAAAAATAACAATAACAATAAAGGTAATAATAAAGGTAATGATGATGATAGTTATTAATAGTAACAATGATAATAATAATGACGATAATGATTAAGATAATGATGATCATTATGT
>NW_028234422.1:39489965-39494965 GCF_977035675.1 Penaeus japonicus | reverse complement strand
CCTTGTTTTCATTAGTATAGGGGAAGATGTACACAACATATCATCAAGTTATACAGCTCAATCAGACCACAACATAATTGAAATCACAATGAATAAGTTAAATAATCAGAAAAATAGTGAAAAACAGACAGCTGAAGCAGAAAAGTGTATCAGATCTTTAACTTTTAGAAATAGTCATATATATTGAAAAAAATAAATGTAACACCGGAAGAGTCACTGAAAGATATTGCCGTCCTTTTAACACCAACTGATATACTAGAGAAGCTTTATAATGCATGTAAAGAGGTTTGTAGAATATTTATACCCCCCTAAAAAAACTACAGAAACAAGAATATTATACCAAGAGATTAAAGGCTCATGTTAAGAAACAAGAAAAATAAGGTTAAGAAAAAAAATAAATAAATATATAAAATAAAAATCATGTCAAGAGAGAAAGGATCAAAGCAGAGATAAGGCTATTAGAAGATAATTTAAAACTGTCTATAAGTCTATTAGAAGATAAATCAAAACTGTCTATAAGTCTATTAGAAGATAAATCAAAACTGTCTATAAGTAGCCAAAAAGCAGTGGGGAGGGAGCGCCCGTAACTGGATATAGGGAGGGGGTTTGTTACAGCGACCTGCAAGAGACATCTCGAGCTTACTCAGATAGGTAGAGGAGACGACAATGGCACCCTGCATAGGCTCACTTGACCCCCTGAATGTCTCGGTATAAATAGAGCTCAATGCTAGAAGGCAGTAGAAATGTGCGAGTAACTATCCACTTTTGCGTTCAACAAACTTAGGGCGATAATGAATTTTGATTGGCACAAATCGTCACTGAATTTATTGACTGATTATACCTCGTGACACAAATGTTGCAGTGTCAAGAGTGTATGTGAATAAAATTATGGGATAGATTAAGGCAAGATTGAAAAAAGTAGAGTTTGAGAGTATGATGAGAAAGTGAAAATGAGTGCATACAGAGGGCATGAGTGTATGCATGTGTACGTAAGATGGGTAATCTCGGTCGTGCATGGATTTATTATTTAAAAAAAAAAGAAAAAGAAAAGAAGACTTTACTGAAATAACAAATATGAAAGGTCAAATGTTCACGATAATACAGTAAGCCTCGTCATATATGACAGATTCCAACTAAACAACTAAACGAATAAGTTAAAAAAATAAAAAAATAAATAAAAAAAATAATGGTAATGATATTGATCCTGGTCGGGAATTTTGGCTCATTAATCGACCCGTCAAATGACTGGCAAGCAGCACATAAGAGCCGACTCACTTCCAATCCTTGTTCATCTCTGTTCTTTGATTTGGAAAATAATTTTACGGGTAAATTACGCTAATGTTTGGCGAGTGCAGCTTAATCTCCACAGTTTACGGAGAAAATTAATCAAATTCAAATCAGTCAATAGGGAGATAAAGAAAATTAGACAAAGTACAAACTAATTGGGATTGAGTTTAGTCTGTGGTTAATTAATAAGATTAACAAACAAACAATGGATTCAAATTTCGTATATGATGATAAGGCTAAACATAAATGATGTTAAGTATTATAATCGTATGATAGCTGATAGGCGGGGGGACTATCACCGTTTGATGGGAATTTTCCAAGAATATATCACGAAC
Organism: Penaeus japonicus; assembly: GCF_977035675.1. Taxonomy (NCBI): domain Eukaryota; kingdom Metazoa; phylum Arthropoda; class Malacostraca; order Decapoda; family Penaeidae; genus Penaeus; species Penaeus japonicus. The sequence continues at coordinate 39,493,343 of NW_028234422.1, read as the reverse complement.
TTAAGACACCACTCATGTTCCTGACCTACATACAGTAGATGAAGAACAAGCGACTTCATCAATACAAAGAAACATTAACAAATTAAAAGTATATAAAATAGAAGTAGTTAAAACATGTTGAAATATTTTCTTTGATTCATTTTTTTACATGATAGGTAAGCCACCTCATGAGGTCCTTAACCCTTCGGAGAAGAGCCAGATCTTAAAATGTTCGGGCTGGGCATCATGAACCATTGTGTTTACTAATATTGTCCAGATTTTAGTATCATAAATGAGTCTAAATATTATATATTACCGAAGTGCTACTAATCGCAGAAGGGCTAAATGGACTCATCGATCACCGATAAGAGCATAATGTTGACAGAAACGCGAAAAATATCTTTGAAAACAGCCGTCCTAGCCCCTCGCACTATTTAACACACTAGCACATACATGTGGGTGGATAGACAAGTTCTTTGTTGGCCGAAAGGAAGTATTCCATCACTGCCACCAGCTTGTCGGTTTGAGAACAGTCATTACTAGTACTGATGGGAGCAGTAAAACCAGCATCTTATTTATTTATTTATTTATTTATTTATTTATTTATTTATTTTTTTTTTTTTTTTTTTTTTTTTTTTTTTTTTTTTTTTTTTTTTTTAGGGTAGCATGATGGGAGGAGTGTAGCGTAGGGCGCCCGGGTAGACCGGTCCTCGTAGCTAGGGCTTCGAGGTCTCACCCGAGGACGAGAGGTCAGGCGAAGATGTGTAATTTGCACGACGGTGGAGAGCGGACTGAGACTGTCCGCTTTATTGGGATCAACCTGGTCAACCTGACTCTCCCTGGTTAATAAGTCTATGTTTTTGTTCTTGCAGCGTGGATGGATAGTACTCGTCGGGGATTTCTCGCTCAGTGATTCGCTTTCGCTACCATCTTGGAAGTCTCTTACATCTCTGACATATCTGACACATCTAACACACACGCTCTCTTTCACTCTCACTCTCTCTTTCTTTCTTTCTTTCTCTTTGTCTGTCTCTCTATCTCTATCTGTCTGTCTCTCTCTCTCTCTCTCTCTCTCTCTCTCTCTCTCTCTTTCTCTCTCTCTCTCTCTCTCTCTCTCTCTCTCTCTCTCTCTCTCTCTCTCTCTCTCTCTCTCTCTCTCTCTCTCTCTCTCTCTATATATATATATATATATATATATATATATATATATATATATATATATTTCTCTCTCTTTCTTTCTTTCTTTCTCTCTGTCTGTCTGTCTGTCTGTCTCTCTCTCTCTCTCTCTCTCTCTCTCTCTCTCTCTCTCTCTCTCTCTCTCTCTCTCTCTCTCTCTCTCTCTCTCTCTCCTCTCTCTCTCCTCTCTCTCTCTCTCTCTCTCTCTCTCTCTCTCTCTCTCTCTCTCTCTGTGAGTGTATGTGTGTGTGTCTCCCTCAACACATGGGGCCGCGTAAAACCGCCGTGCTCGTCCGCAGCCACTCTGCATCATCCATGGGTACGTGTCCTCACCGCCCGTTATCAAACTCACCGCTAAAACTCCTGTCCATAATGTAAGGAGTGTCAAAGCACTTTTTTTCTTTCTTTTTAGTTGTTGTAGATAAGTTTTTTTTCTTTAAACATTTCTACTTTTTTAATAATGTACATATATTCCACATTTTTACTTTTTTTCACAAAACATTATATTTGCAAACATTTCGCTCCTACAAGATTGTTATTTCTGAGTACGTTCTAGCGAAATGTCTTTAATGTTTAATATTGAAGTTGAATGATATTCTGGACGTTCTGGTCCAAATTCACAGATGACATTCTTTTGAACTTTACACTGGAATGTCAGAAGCCAAGTACACCAGAAGTAATAATGTAACTGCAAAATTTTACATGTGTGTTTGTGTACGTGGGTGTGTTTATGTGTGTGTGTGTTTATGTGTGTGTTTATGTGTGTGTGTGTTTATGTGTGTGTTTATGTGTGTGTGTATGTGTGTGTGTTTTTGATTAAGTGCGTAAGCGCACGCGCGCATGAGTGAATGGGCTACTCTGAATCATGAGTGACTATGAACAAATTAAAGTGCGTTTGGTAATCACCACTGTGTGGCTCTACATTTGTAGCATCCCCTCTGCTCGCTTTGTAGGGGCTATCACAGCGGCTGCATATTCCTGGATTAATATTCTCACAGCTGAAATATCTTATCAGTACTGCTAACTCAAGCACCTTTCAGTGTGGTCTTTCAACAAACTAAGATCAAAAGCTGTGGCAACGGCAGGTCATCTGCTGTTTATCAACTAGTCACCCTAATGATTGAGGAGGAATACAATAGTAGTACAATTTGTCATGTAGGATTACAATAATAGTATAATATCCCTACATGATTTCCAAGTAACATGTAGGCGAAGCGAGCAGTTATCCTGGAGAGCGCATGATAAAAGCCTACGTTCCTATTCTTTTCCTTGTGTAATTACTGTTGCTTTATATTTACACACCAATAAAGACCATCACGATATGCACTTGTTGTCTCGCGTTAACATCTGTAGTATCTGCTATTCTTATCATTATTATTAATCTCAAGTTCTTTACATATGCTGCAAATGGTTGTGTTTATGTTATTTAACCGTTTATTATATGTGTCGTTTATCACTGTTTTATATGCAATTAAAATAAGTTTGATATAAGTAATCTACAACTCCCCACTTCCGAAAGGGTCATGTAGACACAACAAACACCCTGATAATATATGACAAGAGTTTATATCCTTTTACAGGGTGAAACATGTTCTTCATAGAGAGGTTGGAAGGGCAAGCTGCATCTCATATGACGAACTCCATTCTGAATACACTCTGAAATCATACTGAAAGGTACAGACTAAGACTAAATAATGATAATCAATTAAGTGAATGAAAAAAGAAAAAAAAGAAAAGGAAACCCAAGCTCCAAAAGTGCTCCTTAATTCCACGAAACTAACCATGACACCAATTACATTGATGTGCCGGAAGGATTCACCTCCGGATAAATATCTGCTCTATACTCTCTCCTTCCCCTACCCTCTCTCTACCCTCTCACTTCCACCCTTAAACCCCTCCCTTGTCTCCTCTCTCTCTCTTTGTCCCACCAATCTCCCGTTCTCTCGCGTCTCCCCTCTCTCACACTCCTTATTCTCTCTTCTCTTCTCTCTCTCTCTCTTTCTTTCTCTCTCTCTCTCTCTCTCTCTCTCTCTCTCTCTCTCTCTCTCTCTCTCTCTCTCTCTCTCTCTCTCTCTCTCTTCTCTCTCTCTCTCTCTCTCTCTCTTCTCTCTCTTCTCTCTCCTCTCTCTCTCTCTCTCTCTCTCTCTCTCTCTCTCTCTCTCTCTCTCTCTCTCTCTCTCTCTCTCTCTCTCTCTCTCTCTCTCTCTCTCTCTCTCTCTCTCT
>NW_028234422.1:39464965-39467465 GCF_977035675.1 Penaeus japonicus | reverse complement strand
TAAAGATAAACGAAAAAGAGAAAGAATGATGAAAATAAACGAAAAAGAGAAAAAAATTACGTATAAAATTATAACAAAATGGGTAGAAAAAGAAATAAAATAAAAAGACGAACAGAAAACGAAAGGTAAGAGATGGAAACAGAAAATAGATCGAAAGAAAGAAAAGAGAACGAAATAAAAGGAAAAGAGATGGAATATACTTTAAAGATAAGAAAATAAAAGTATAAGAATTGAGTGGGAAGAAATACAGGGGAAAAACAATAGCATATAAAGTTTAAGAAAGAGAAAAGAAAACTAATAAAAAGTAATGAGACATGCGAATAGAATAGAGAAAGGAAGAGAGAGAGAGAGAGAGGGAGAAAGAGAGAGAAAACAGAGAAGAAAGAAGTTACAAGAAAAGAAGAACAAAGGAAAAAAAAAAATAATTTAAATAAAATAAGAAGAGTAAGTATAAAAAAAGAAAAAACAAAAACAAAACAAAGATGACAAGAAAAATTGAAACTAGAAATCTGGAAGAAAAGCTAAAATCAAGAAACAAAAGAAAAAAATATACAATAAAAAGAAGTCCCCCCTAAAGTCTGGTGTGATGTCCCATAATGACTTCCTTCTCCAGAGGACTATCACATGAAACAAATGATTGATATGGCAACAATACGTCTCCTTCACGTCCTCACGTCCCCACAGAAGTAATTAGCCATGTAGGCCTAGTAGTAGTAAATACGCAGTACTACAAGTCATTACACTCGCTAATGATATGATAATGATGTTTCTGATAATGAGTGTGATGGTAAAAAGACAAACATTCGTGTTGCAGTAGAATAGAAAGCCGAAATTTATGTCCATGTGCTTCCAACTCCCAGACGCTGAGAGGGATTCCGTCACACTTTATCTACACTTTGCCAATCAACTCAACCAACTCAACCAACTCAACTAACTCAACCAACTCAACCATCTCAACTAACTCAACCAACTCAACCAACTCAACTAACTCAACCAACTCAACTAACTCAACCAACTCAACTAACTCAACCAACTCAACTAACTCAACCAACTCAACTAACTCAACTAACTCAACCAACTCAACTAACTCAACCAACTCAACTAACTCAACCATCTCAACTAACTCAACCATCTCAACTAACTCAACCATCTCAACTAACTCAACCATCTCAACTAACTCAACCAACTCAACTGACTCAGGTGGGGTTTGACATGAATAACATTATTATTTTTTTTCAGATTATATTCAGACTATATTTATATAGTATATTTGTAGGGTATATTTGATTCCACGAGGCTTTATTTTCCTCAAACAAAGCTGTGCTACATGGAAATCGTAATGTTGCCGGTCATTTATGCGTTTGGAAAAAGAGTAAGAAAAAATATAATAATAGGAGAAAAACACTAATGCGGTAAGAGAAGAAAGAAAAGGAAAACAAAAAAATATAGAAAGAAGAGAAACAGAGACGGAAGTGAAAAATAAACAAAAAAAGAAGAAAAGAGAAAAGGAGTGAAAATATATAATCAAAAGAAAGGAAAATAAATTGTAATGGGGACAGTGAAAAAAATAAAGAGTGATAGAGAAAAGGCTAAAAGAAAAAACAAGTAACGAATAGAAGAAAATGACAATATGAATAAGAGAAAATGAAAAAATAATAAAAAAAAGTCTATAAGAAAAGCCAATCCAAAGAAAAGAAAAAGAGAAACGAAAAGAAATAATAACAAAGGAGAAAAGGAGAAGCAATTAAAAGAAACAGAAGAAAGTAAAGAGAAAAGAGATGGAGATAATGTAGAGAAAACAACAGAAAAGAAAATAATAAAGAGAAAAAGAAAATTATTTGTAAAAGAACAGCGGATGAATAAAAAAGAAATGCAGAAGAAAATGCAAAAAACAACAAATTAAATGAATAAGAAACAAAAAAATAAAGGTATAGAAAATCAGAGAAAAAATATAAAAGGGGTAAAGTAAAATGAAAGAAGGGAATTTATAATAAGAGGAAAAAAAGTCATTATAAGAGAAGAAACTCGAAGTGAAGGAAGAAGTTGATAGATAAAAAAAAGACAAAATAAATTTTAAAAAGGTAACAGGAGAAATGCAAAATAAAACGAAGTAAAGAAAAAGTGAGAAGACGGTGGATAAAGTAATCCCAATAAAAGATAAGAAACCAAAGAGGAAAAGAGAGGAATGTCTAATCAAGAAAAAAAAGGAAAGAATATTAAGAGACGAGAAGAAGAAAAGGAAAGGTAAAGAATGGAAGAGAAATAACGAGAATAAGAAGCAAGGTAAAAAAAAAGAAATTCAGAAAATGAAAGAGAATAAAATTTTAAAAAATAGATACAAAGGCAAAATGAAAGAAAGCACAGAAAATAGATTAGTAAATAAATAACAAAATAAAGGAAAAAGAGATGTAACTAAAAAAAGAAAAACATAAAGAAGAAATTAATATATAAATATATATATATATATATATATATATATATATATACATAGGTATATATA
>NW_028234422.1:39439965-39442465 GCF_977035675.1 Penaeus japonicus | reverse complement strand
TTTTTTTTTATCAATAATATATATATATATATATATATATATATATATATATATATATATATACATATATATATATATATATATATATGTGTGTGTGTGTGTGTGTGTGTGTGTATATACATATATATATATATATATATATATTTATATTTATATATATATATATATATATATATATATATGTATATATATATATTTATTTGTTTATTTATTTATCTATTTATTCATTTATTAACATATTATATCTATATGTCTTTTTTTTTTGGGGGGGATGCTTTATATCTGCGTGTCCAAATCAATGACTTTAGAAGGCTACATCATAAACAATTTTTAAAGAATGTTACTGCTGGGCTAGCAACAGTCGTAAAGGATTTTTTATGTTAAAATATGTTATGTGTTGCTGTTGCTATCTAAACTAAGTAACCTAAGGAATTACAGAAATACATATATGTATATAAGTATATGTATGTAAATATATGTGTATATATATATAATATATATATATATATATATATATATATATATAATATATATGTATATAATACATATTATATATATATATATATATATATATATATATATATAATATATATATATATATATATATATATATATATATATATATATATATATATATATATATATTAGAGAGAGAGACAGGTAGATAGATAGACAGATCGAGAGAGAGAGAGAGAGATCATTACCTTAATGAAGGACAAAGCTATACAAAGTAATTAAAGGGGCCAACGTTCCCTTTGAAGCAAATGCGCCGTGATCTTCGCCATGAGGTCCCAGAAGGAATATCTTTTACAAAGGAAAGTTTCAAAGGATATGTCCTTTTTCGCCTATTATGTTTGGCGGCTGAATTGCAAATGAATACTGGGTCAGCAAAAGCGTATGAATAGTTATATAAAATGAATATATGAATGAATAGTTATATAAATATGAATAGTTATATAAAACCTGTAACAAACTGTTGTTATGATATGTGAAATTCCGGTAAACCGTAGGCCAAAACCAGGTCGATTTCCCTTACCTACGAATTAAATTTTGGTCCAAATAGTTCTATGATCCACATTTTCCTTTGAGTTGTGTTGAATAGTGGGATTACATACCAATATAGATTCTACATCCATTGATAATTTTTTTCAGTGTAAACTATTTGCTCGAAAAAAGATACTCTACAAATACTTTGCCGTAAAAGTGAAAAGAAATGCAGAAAAATAAATAAATAAGGAGATTTGGCACAAATAGTAATGACACTAAGTAGATTGAGTGTGTAGCGTCCTCTTGAAGAAAGAGAATTGGGTGAAAGAGATGGCAAGAGACATGGGATTCTTTACTACAGGACATGTTGAAATCAGAATATGTAACGGCCGAATTTTTAAAAATATTTTAGCCTGATGAGAAAAGCTCTAATTAGGTAGAGAGAAATATAGATGAATAAAGGCGGGCACATAGAAGGACAGAGAAGTTACTGGGAGTTAGTAAGGTCAGATGGCCGGGAGTTGGTGAGACGGAAAGTGAAGATGGTGTTTTTGTCCATCCAGGTGATGATGAGGCTGGAGGGGAGTTGGAGTGATGATGAGCTCAAGAGTGGCAAGGTGCCTAAACGGATACTGGGCAGTGTCGGACAGAGTGCTTATGGTGAAAATCAGAGGCAAACCATTTGATATAGCTATCATACAGACATGCGCTCCAACTAGTGAGAGGGATGAAGAGGAAGTGGACGAATTTTATGATAAATTGGATCAAGCAATAGACCAATGTAAGATTCATGAGATTACAATTTTTATGGGTAATATAAATGCAAAGGTGGGTGAAGGTGGTGAAGAAGAGGCTGTGGGATCGTTTGAACTAGGGGAAAGGGATGAGAGAGGGGAACGGTGGGGGAATTGGTGTACAGAAAAAAAAAAACAAATACTGATGAATATCTGGTTTAGGCAATATCCGCGAAGACCCTGGACATGGAAAGCACCTGGAGAAATCAAATAGATTACGTGACAATCAATAGAAGGTACAAAAATGCTGTTACACAAGTGAGGACATACCCAGGGGCAGATTGTGATAGCGATCACGTCCCTATTGTAGTAGATACCAGGGTAAGAATAAAGAAAGTGACGAGAGAAGAGATGTACAAGTGATCAGGAGACATTAAGAATTAAAACAGAAGTATATAATGGCAATGGAAAATAAATACGCGACGTTGGGGGAAGAATGTGACGAGAATGATCCTGGACAAGAGTGGCAGACGTTAAGTGATGCAATAGAGGAAGGTAAACAAAAGGTAATTCCATAAAGGAGGAGCAGAAGAAAAACAACTGGATAACTAAGGAAATATTTGACTTGATGGATGGAAGAAGATATGTTAAAAAACAAGATGAAAATGCATACAGAGAACTAAATAGACAGATTAAGAAGAATTGTATAGAAGCAAAAAAAAAAAAAAAAAAAAAAAAAAAAAAATTTGGCTTGATAAATAATGTAAAGAAATAGAAGA
>NW_028234422.1:39422465-39424965 GCF_977035675.1 Penaeus japonicus | reverse complement strand
CTGTAAAATTATATTTTTAGGTAGACAGGTTCAGTGTGACAACATGCCCCATGGATGGGGCATGTTGTCACATGAGTCGGGGCAAGTTGTCACAGAGAAAAATGCACTTGGGTTTAGAAGTTATGGCTAATATTCCAAAAATAGATTTAAGTAAATGAGCATACAATAAGGCAAATTATTCAGTGTTGTATTTGTCCAGAGCTGGGCAGTGAAAATCAAACACTGTTGATGCTCTGTTAGTGTGACCTCTTGTAGGATAGGGAAGTTTCATTACAATGTCTTCCACTGCATGCGTGCAGATATCTTCTTTGTCAGGAAAGAAGAAAACTTTTCTATCATTCACAGAAAACCTGCTTCGAAAAAATGCTGTTTCCACCTCATCATCATCAGGGTCAAGCTGAATTATTTTGCCAACATAGAATTTAACAGCTTTCTTCCCAGGAAATTGAACTAAGATGTGATCATCCATTGCTAGATGTAACATCTTTGGAGATCTTAAAATCTGTCTCTCTTCACAGTCACTGTGGCTGTCACCGGCATCACTTGCATCATCACAAATGCAGTCACTGTCTGCACTTGTATCCGTTTCATTCAATCTTTCATCTCTGTTTTTTGTGGCTTTTTTAGCATCGATATGCTCTTTTTTTGCAGATGTAAACAAAACTTTCTTCGTTGTCAGATTTTTCTTTGATTTCTTTGCTTTCACCTCCTCCTCTATTGCCATTTTAACTGGGGTGTCAGTAAAAATTTGTGACTTTCCCTTTTTCCTTTTACTGGATCCATCTTCTCTTGGTTTCCTTCTACCAAATGGCCGAATTTCTTCAGCACTTGTAGAAACTATGTCTACATTTTGGTTTTGGGATGGTGTGTACTCTGTAGGCTTATATCACTTTCCCTTGATGTTGACTGCGTGGGCCTGTCACTTATGTCACTAGGTGTCATTTTTTCCTGTGTAGCTTCCACCATTGGCCTGTCTGTAGAATATGTTGAGAAGAACTTCTCTGGAGGAAACACATTTCTATCAAATGGGCATATTCCAGTTGCTCTAAATCCAGAAATAATATTGGCTGGTGTTATTGCTTTGGGAAAGGCATATGAGACAATACTTGGAATGACATGAATAGTCATTGATTTGCCAGCATTCTCTTTTTGCCTCATCCAATTATCAACACCTTGGTTATAAAATGTTTTGAAAGGACCAAAGACTGTCTTGTCAAGGGGTTGTAGCTCATGTGAACAATGTGGTGGAAAGCTCAGCATGGTGATGTTGCTTTCTTTTGCATAATTGATCACCTCCAGAGAAATGTAAGAATTATGATTGTCAAGTAACAAAAGTATGGGCTGTTCCTTTGTCGGCTTTGCATACTTAACAAAGTGTTTCATGTACTTGACAAAGGTGTCTTCATTCATCCATCCTGTAGCTGTTGGATGCCCAGTAGCAGAGCTTCCAATTGGTGCAGTCAGAAGCCAGTGGTCTTGGATATTCACCCTTGGAAAAACAAAGAAAGGTGGGATGTGATTCCCAATGGCATTGACAGCAAAGCATAGTGTAACAAGCTGCCCTCTCTCTTGAGATACTGCTGAACCAACTTGCTTGGCCCCTGTTTTTGCAAGTATCTTGGGAGGTCTTTGTACATTTGTCACACCTGTTTCATCCAGATTCCAGATCTGATCAGCACTGTAACCTTGAGGTCGGTTGAGAACTTTTTCCAGGTTGTCAAAAAACATTGCAACATTATATTCATTAAAATTTGTCATTCTCTGAATTGATGTTGCTTCAGGCTTTCTTACAGAAATATTTTTATGCCTCCGCAAGAAGCATTGAGCCCAGTCTTTGCCAGCCTTTCTGTCACGAAGCCATGATTCTGGAATATTCTTGACTTTATTTGCAACAGCTAACTTGAAAGCCAACAACCTCAGTTCATGCATTGTGATGCCATAAAAAAATTGAAGCTGCCTTTAGGATATATTGAACAAGTTCTTTTTCTAAGGCATCATTCAATACTTTTGGCTGTTTGTATCCAAAGTGGACATCAGATAAGCTTTCTTTCTCCCCTATTAGCTTCATATAACGGCTCAAAGTGCGATAATTAACATCATTCAACTGCCCAGCTTTGCGAATGCTCATTCCATCTTTGATAGCATGAACAGCAGCTTCGATGTTTTCCTTTGGAGTTTTAGCTCGGTCTGTTTTCCTTTGGTAATTCCGCACCATCTAGAAAGGGTAAAAAATGTGTTTAATACATGCAAAAAGGTAGATTGCTGTGCACCAAAGTGAAAATTGCTGAAAGAAATACTCTGAAGCAATAAGTACACCAAAATGGGGTCACTGATATATGCAGGCATGTTTTCACAGCTGGCTCAATTTTGAGACAACTTGCCCCACACCAAACTCTGAAGAAATAGGCCCAATTTCTCTAACAAGAGTCGAGGATTATCAAGGGAACTCAACTCCAATACAATAATAATACAAATGGATAAGAAAAACAATTAAATGATT
>NW_028234422.1:39407465-39409965 GCF_977035675.1 Penaeus japonicus | reverse complement strand
TCTCAAGAACTTTATAGGGTCTATTGTAATAGGGCGGTAATTATTCACGTCGTCTATATCTCCCGATTTGAAAATTGGTGTTACTATTCCATGTTTCCAAAGCGACGGAAAAACACCAGTGACCAGGGAAGTGTTAATTATGACCACCAGATAATGTGCGGTTGCTGGTAGACTATCCTTAATAAAGCGCAAAGCAATACCGTCTACTCCTACAGCATTTGTTCCACGAAGGTGTTTTATTTCTAGGATAATAGTCTCCACATCCACAGGTTGTGGTCTAAAAATATTAGATGTAGGCATAGCCCGATCTGTATTTTGTTGTAATGTAGACGTATTTGTTTGTTCATAAGTTAGTTTTCCCATTTTTGAAAAGAAGTCGTCAAAATGCTCTGTGCTTTGTGTAGAATTTGTACGACTATCAGTGTGGTGTTTGTTGTTTGGTACTATTGATTTAATAATATTCCATGTTTTATCCGAATTGTTTTAATATTCTATGAATCTATTTCTGGAATAATTTGTTTTTGCACTTTGTATCAACTGTTTAACATTTTTCTTTTTTACTTTATAATCTGCCTTAATTAAGGGCGGCGTCACTTCTGTTATTTTTGAGACTATGGTGGGCATTATTTCTGTCTTTAATAGCCCTCTTGATGTCTTCATCTATCCATGGAGCAGGGGGACGTCGGACGGTTCGAGTTACATGAGGTGCCAACGCGTCAATACTGCTTTAAATCACTTCCGCAAAGATAGTTACCTGCTTGTCTACATCATTTGTTGATAAGATATTTAAGAATGTCGTCTCTTTAGATCTGATGAGCTCGATGAATAATTGAAGGTTATAATGCTTAAAGTCACGAAATGTTTTTGTTATCGGTGGTCGCTTTGGTTTCTTTATATTTAATGTGAGTGTGAGAAGTTCATGGTCAGCAAAATGACACGGGATGACATCCGTATGGTGTTTAATGTCTGACCTGTTAACTCTTATTACATCTAATAAGGATGAGGTGTTTTCTGTGTAGGTCTGTATCTATAATTTGTTCTAGTTTATTTTTCTTTATTATCTTAGCAAATTTAGCATTAGCTTTAGTCAAACCATCATTTAAATCACCTATGATAAAGAGTGGATTATTTTCAATGACATTTCTCTAGAGACTTGTTCTATGTATTCAAAAGATTCTAAAACTGCATGGGGATGCCTACAGACAACGCCAATAATAATGGAAGGAAGCATGTTGCTCTATACGGTAACCCAGACATCTTTTACGGCAGTATTATTAACTGCTGTAGGAGACATCATGATTGATTTCAGGTTATCCCGTACATACATACATACTCCTCCTCCACGCCCTGCATCGCATCTATAGATATTGAAATTTAGAACGGTTATGAAATTACAAATCATTTCCTGGTGGAGCCATGTTTCACTGATGCACAGAATGTCTATGTTTCTCTCCTCAATTAGCATTTTAATTTCGTCCAAGTGCCCGAGGAGAGATTGTGCGTTAATGTGTTCTATTTTTATGACATCGTGCGAGTTAGTCAAAGGCAATGCTGACGGAAATATTTGGTCAAACGTTCTGGTCGCTCTTGCACTTTTTTTTTTTTAGAACACTTTCACATTTTCGGGGAAAGCGTCTGAGTTTACGAAAATATCGAGCTTTATGTCCTTTCCCCGTACTGACACTGTAAGACTGGTGTAGTAATCATGGGTCATCTTGGTCCGGTGTGCTTTTCCACTTGTGATGTTTTCGAATTGTTCACAGAGGTGATCTTCAATGTCCTCTTCATTTGTGTCTGGATGACAGCTGGTGATGTAGAGGTACACTGTGTCAGGTCGGTCTGCTCCTTTAAGCGGCCTTGGAGTTTGCTGTCCTCTTGCTTTTCTTTTATTGTTCTTTGATACGACTTTGACATAACCTCCGTAGTCGTCGTCGTCTTGGCTGGATGTTTCACTGAAGCACAGAATGTCTATGTTTCTCTCCCTAATTAGCATTTCATTTCGCCAAAGTGCCCGAATAGAGATTGTGCGTTAATGCGTTCTATTTTTATGACACTGTGCGATCTAGTCACAGGCAATGCTGACGGCGGTGCCATCAGCATTTTATCATTGTTTGTTAAGGAATGACATCTTATTGAGGATTGTGTTGGGTTTGTTAATCTTAAGTTGTTGTTCCTAAAAGAAAAACCTTTATGTTCTTCGATACGCATAAACAAATTGCGAGAAGTTTTTCCTACATAAGTACCGTTACAGCTACTACAGGTGAATTTATAGACGACAAAAGAACGTAAAGATTTAGGAATTTTGTCCTTGAATTTGAATAGACTGCTAATGGTTAAGGAAGAAGTATAAATGATCTTTAATTTAACAGTTCAGTAACTAAAATGGACAACCTTTGTTAATTTTCTTTCCAAACTATGACTAAAAGAACAAAGATGTGGAAGTTTAATATACAAAACAACTTTAGGGACAATAAGAGGAGTGGTTATGGGTATCATTAAC
>NW_028234422.1:39394965-39397465 GCF_977035675.1 Penaeus japonicus | reverse complement strand
TGATATTGTTTATTGCAGTGGACCATTTGTGCTGTAGATGAATATATCTATCGTGCACCATAACGTCAGACTATCTGCGTATGGAATAACCTGTAATGTTCAAACCCGGTGTCTGCATCACTACCTTATTTGTTCTGGTTCTTAGTTTCATTAGACTAAGACAACCCTCACAATATTTATATATAATATATATATATATATATATATAGATATATAATATAGTGTGTGGTGTGTGTGTGTGTATTATATAAATATATATATAATATAGTTATATATATATGATATATATATAAATATTCATATCGTCTTTTACCTTTTACAACAATCTTCCCCCCAGTGGATTGCAACACTTTAGTTTTTATGTTTGTTTTCCTTCCCCATTTTAATTTTAGAAGTAAGTCTGCTTCTGTCTAACAGCAGCTAACCATTCGCGGGTGTTGGTTTGCAACCCCTGGCTCTGGCCCGCCTCCCAGGCCCCGACTTACCCTCCTTTTGTTGATCAATATAGCTGCACTATATTTTCTCTGCATTGGCGAGAGCGTTTTTTTTTCGGGTTACTTTCTTTCTTTTTGAGTTTCTGATCCTGTTGCCGGGGCTCTAGTTGCCTCGGCACTCTGAGAAAAAGGCGTGGGGAAGGCGCAAAAACGGAAAGAGGTGAGGCGAAGGGGGAAGCGGGTGGGACTAATTCCCTCCCTTATTTTATAATGTTTTCTCCTGAGGTGAGATTTGGATGCCGGCATGTGTAATGTAGGGGCAGTGTGGGTGGGGTGGGCCGGGAGAAAAAGAGTGAGAGCGAGAAGCGAGAGAGAGAGAGATAGGGCGAGCGTGAGAGAGCGCGATAAGCGAGGAGGAGAGAGGCTGGAAGAGGTCTGAGAGAGAGAGAGAGTGAGATTGCTGAGGATGATTAGGGTCAACAGCGAGGGAAGAGAGGAGAGAAATAGTTCGTCTAGAGATAGAATGAAGTGTAAAGAAAGAGAGAGATATGATACAGATCTGAAGACCAGAAGGAGAGACGCGTTCTGAGAGAGATGTGAGGGCTGGGGGGGTTGGCGTGAAACTCCGGTGCTACCGAAGCAGAGAAGCGAAGATAGATAGGATAGATACCGATTGATGAAGATATGAAAGAGAGTTGTTCGATCGACTGCTCTCTCTAGCTCGAGGAAGTTCACCGGCGTCGGCTAAGCGAAGTATACTGAACGCACGATGAGCATCAGCTCACAAGCTCTCGTTCTACTAACTGAGACTCGAGATACATGAGGTTGACCGTAGTCGCTCACGAGTAGACGTTAGAGCTTCTCTCTTTTGCCGTGCTGGCGGGCGGACGAGCGTAAAATATATTTCACATCTTAGACCCGTACTTTCAAGTCAATATATTAGGATAAAGAACGAGAGGGGGAAATCATCGCTATTCTGGCTCCCTCCTTCCGATATACCGAGCTAGCTGAATCTTGTTTTCGCTTATGCTCTTCTAACGTCTCGATGATGTCTTAATCAGATCCTCATACTAGATCTTTATAGCAATGAGTAGTAGTAGGGCAGCAGATACCATCCGTCACTCACCATATTCAGAATAGAGTATTTTGTCGCTTTCTATTATCTCATGCGTCTACTCGATTACTTCTATCGCTATCGGTCAGTACCATCGGTTTCTATCATTCTATCTCAGTATCACCATCTAGACATTATGATACAATCAATCATACATTATCACCCATCAGTGTTGGGGTGGTTTGGTTGTGGTGGGGTCAAGCAGTATGATTAATCAATCATCATCATAACTATTGCCTAAGAGACAATATCTAGTCTAACACGTGAACATTTATTCATAAGCTGCTTGGTAAAATTAGGGCTAGGTTGTCTGTGGTTTCGGTTGCAGCAGATTAGATACTGCGGTGTTCTTGGTATAATGAGCCGATAAAGTGAGATGTGTAGTTTTTATATACTTTACTTTATAATTTATCACAATAAACTCGGGTTTTGTGTAAAGGGAGGATATTTATAGGCGATGAGGGTTATTACATGTTCGTGTAGAATAGGCGGAGGTTTAGGATAATAGCAGATTTTTGGGAAAGGAGACCATAACGGAAGATTAAATTTTGGTATTAAAATCAGATTTAGATTAGAGAGTTAAATAGCGAGCGGTGGGAGTGTTATCCGTTATCGGTGGGTATTTTTATGTGCTGGTTCATTACTTGAGTATTTGCTGTCTTTATTGGCATCATATTCGTGATTTCTTCATTATTTTCATTGGTTTACTACTGATAAAGTATCATTAGCGAGATGTTTTAGTGTTGTTTAGTACAACACTAATCAGTGTCTCTTATGACATATTACTTATCAGTTATTAACTACATACTTCTATTATTATGATACTGCTTGATAGCGGATATATTTTATGTACGTTTTAGCGGGCTTGTGGATATAGTGTTTGAGATCTATCATTGGTGTATAGAAAAAGTAGAGATTATATATTATATCAGTTACTGTGTAGATAATTATA
>NW_028234422.1:39369610-39372110 GCF_977035675.1 Penaeus japonicus | reverse complement strand
TGGCGTTGAATCTAAATGCACTGGACATGTAAACAAAGCTTGCTGTGATATTGACGATGGTAATGCTATTAACAAGGATAACAGAGTAGGTAATTAATGATGGATAATGGAATGATTGCTTTTAAAATGTTCTTATACCAGCAATTTTCACTTCATCGAATTAGTCCAGCGGGACGAGAGAGAAAAAGCTTTGTCTCTCTAATTGCCGCCTGTTGGGTACATCATATAATACCCTGGAAACTCTGTAATCGGATTTCGTGCCCCGGATCGTTAGCTGCCTGGCATCCTGGTCATGTGTTGCGATGGCCGGATATTTTTTTTTGTTTTTCGAAGTAAAATAATCTTTTTGGAGTAGAAACGTACTTACATATATCTACACGCACACACACACACACACACACACACACACATATATATATATATATATATATATATATATATATATATATATATATATATATACATATATATGTACATATATATATGTGTATCATCATCATCATTCATCATTCAGCTGTATCTATCCATGCTGGACGTAGGCTCTCTTCAATTTTTTCCAGTCATTCGGGTCTTGTGTACTCGGATTCCAGGTTTTTTTTACTCTGCGAAGTTTGCCTATTTCATCCCGCCATATAGTATTGGTCTTTGCCCTGGGTTCTTTGTGTCGTGTATTTACCATTTCTGTTGGTTTCTTTGTCCACTGTTGTCCTGTCTCCGAATTATTGTGTCAGCCCACTGCCACTTTTTCTCTTGATGGTCTTGATGGTATATCCTCTACTTTTGTTTGATGCTGATCATGTGGGCCTTTTCTTGTCTATTTAAGTAACTCCTAGCATATAGCTTTTACCCATGCCTCTTTGGGCGCTTTATTAAATTCCTCTCGAGTGCCTTGGTCGCGTGTCCATGTCTTGATCTTATGTATGACGGGGGAGGACGCAAATTGGTCAAAAATTCTTTCTCTTAGGATTAGTGGCAGGCGGACTTGTAAATATATTACTATGTTTACGAAGAGGCACTCCAACCCTAGCCTGATTCGCCGTTCGTTTTTATATCGGCTTCAAAGGATGTAATTCGATGAATGATGTTGCCCTAGGTATAATACTCGTTCACTGCTTCGAGGACCTCGACTGTATTTGTATTTGCTTGACTGGGGGTTCGACTGTTGAACATGACTTTAGTCTTTTTCATGTTCATATTGAAGGCAAATTTCAGACTTTTCTTATTTAAATCGATTTTTATCTGTCTGTAGTTCATCTGCTGCAACTCACCGAAAAGAAATGTTGGTCAACTGCAATTCTAGATTGCTTTAATTGCTCTTTCCTATTTTAATCCTCTCTTAACAATCTAGCTTCTTGAATACTTCCTCCAAGCAGGCAGTGTAAACAGCTTCGGTGAGGAGAGTGTCGCCTGCCACCTAAAACCTTTTTTTTTGGTATTTTATTGGTTTCTGCATGGATTTTGTCGGTTCGCTGTCCATCTCTATTATTTATCATCTAATAATCTGCAGTATATTTCCTCTACTCCTTGTTTACAATTGCATCCAGTGACCTGCAGATCAGATATCTTGTACGAGTCGAATGTTTTCATAATCTACGGATGCCTACACAGTTGCTTCCAGTATTGTTTTTTGTTTCTCCCTTATTTTTGTGCTAGTGTGATGGATATGGTCTTGTAGTTGAGAATCCACTGCGGAACCCAGCTGTTCCCTGGTTGTTTGAATCTAATGTATCGGTTGGTACGGGCTTGTGTTGATTTTTGAGAACAAGTTTATAGATTACTGAGAGGTGGCTTATAGGTCGGCAATTGCTTTAAGTGCTTTTGTGTCTCCCTTTTTTGTATCCAAAATTATTATTGCGTTTTTTCCCGGGCCTTGCGGAATTTTACCGACGTCCTAGACATCTGGTTATAAAGTCTGCAGGCGTTTACTGCCGCAATCTCTCCTCGTCTGAATAAGAAACTACACTAATGCCGTCTTCTGGTGATTTTTTTCCTCTTTCATGCTTTTAGTGCCTCTTTACTTCATCACCTTGATGTTTGGAACATCTCCGGTATAATGGTATAGGTTTCGATAGAAAGTCTTCTATACATTGATAATTTCATTTTATTGTATGTCCGCCCCTCCGTTGGGTTTCTTTAACTGCATACATTTGTGTTTTTTTTTTCCTATTCCGAGCCCCTCTTATGTTGCCGTAAGGCTGGTGCCGACAAGTCAGAGCTTCCGTTTATTTTTCGTATGTTAAATTTGCGTACATCCTCTTTCTTGCTTCTTGTATACGCTTAGTCTTGCTCTGTTTGATTCTATCTTGTCCTCGATTGATGTTATTTCATTTCCCTACGCTGTTTCATAAGCTCTTTTGTCTCTATCGAAAGCTTACTGAACCCTTTCTTTTTCATCTTTACCTCCTATTTCATGTCAAGTGCAGCGTCCGTTAATATCTTTCTGAATTGTCGTTCATTTGGTCTATGTCATGATCTTCAAGAGCTGAATTATTTGTTTCGA
>NW_028234422.1:39342110-39347110 GCF_977035675.1 Penaeus japonicus | reverse complement strand
TATATATATATATATATTATATATTTGATATATTTATTTATATATATTATATATATATATATATATATATATATATATATATATATATATATATAATATATATCATGTTGTGTGTGTGAGTATATGTTTTTATATACATATAAATATATATATATATATTGTTTTATAATATATATAGATTATGTTGAATATATATATATATATATATACTTTATATATATTTAATATATATATATATAAATATATATATACATATATTATATATATATCATAATATGTATAAATATGGTATATATATATATATATTACATACATATATATATATATATTTTTTATATTATATATATATATATATATTTAATATATATTATATTATATAATATATATATATATAATATATATATATCTTATATATACCATATATTATATAAGATATATCATATATGTAATTATTATATATATATATATATATATATATATATATATATATATATATATATCTAAATATATATACAAATATATATATATTATATATATATATATATTTAATTGTATATATTTATATATATATATATATATATATATATATATATATATATATATTTAATATATGATATATATATATATATAATATAAGCTGTAGGTTGATAATGAATCTTAGGATTGACACACACACATGCATATTTAGCCAGAAAGATTTTTTTTTTTTCCAGCTTTGAACAACAAACAAAACTTTCTTGGTGGAGAAAACAGAAAAAAAAACTTCTATATTAAAAATTGGAACCAAACGTTTAAAGCGTTCAAGCACTCATCTTCAGTGGAATTTACCGTAAAGAAAGGATTTAAAATTATCCTTCAATAATTTATACTATAATATAATATATAATTACATGTTAATAGTGGTAATTACCGTAGGAGCCAGAAGAATTACACGATGAATAATTATCAAATCAAACAAAGGTAATGTTACAAAAGACAATTATCATACAGGAGTCATATTCAAAATTCAATGAAATAATTTCAGTAATGGTAGAAAACAAGTAAATACAATAGCCGTGAAAATGCAAATCATATAGTTTATATGGTTGAATTACAACTAAATGTTATAAAATCTTTCTATTATAAATGTACCGACTAAATAATATCACAGAGAAATTGATAAAACTAATAAGTGAAC
Source organism: Penaeus japonicus (assembly GCF_977035675.1). Taxonomy (NCBI): domain Eukaryota; kingdom Metazoa; phylum Arthropoda; class Malacostraca; order Decapoda; family Penaeidae; genus Penaeus; species Penaeus japonicus. The sequence continues at coordinate 39,345,933 of NW_028234422.1, read as the reverse complement.
ATGTGACAAGAGCCCAAGCGTCCGAGTGACAAAAGCCGGTTGGACAAAAAGTCTATTTTAACATGAAAATTACATCCTAAAACCATCAAATGTTATATATAAAGGTCAAAGAACAATTCATGAGACAATTTAAGTAGATGGGAATAATATTAACTTAAAAAGACAAAGCAGAACACTGAAAAATACAGGAGCTCAACGTCTATGTCTAGACCTCAACGAGGTAGTAGAGCGTCTGGGCGTTCCGAGAGGCAAACAAAATCCTATCGGAATGCGAAAAGAGAAAATGGGTAATGGAATACTATTTTAAAATTTCGATATCAGTAGAAGATGAATATTCATTTCCAAATCCAAAAGCTTTCCAGTATATTCAAATCATAATCTGTATGTGCTGAGTCTAGAATATCAAAGGAGTCATAATCAAATGGATGATTGTTTGTTGAGGAATGGCTTCTTATTGAGGATTTTGTTGGGTTAGTTAATCTTAAGTTGTTGTTCCTAAAAGAAAAAAAAAACTTTATGTTCTTCAATGCACATAAACAAATTGCGAGAAGATTTTCCCACATCAGTAGCGTTACAGCAACTACACGTGAATTTATAGACGACAGAAGAACGTAAAGATTTAGGAATTTTGTCCTTGAATTTAAATAGACTGCTAATGGTTAAGGAAGAAGTATAAATTATCTTTAATCTAACAGTTCAGTAATTATTATGGACAATCTTTGTTCATTTTCTTTCTAAACAGTGGACTAAATGACTCAAGATAAGGAAGTTCTATATCGAAAATCTTTTTGGGTATAGTAGTAGGCAGCTGGTCATGGGTATCAGTTAACTTATTCAAAGTTTTTTTTACAAATCAATGTATTGAAATTAAGAGGGTAGCCTGTTCACGACTATTGTATTCACCTGGGTTTTTCTACCATTACTGAAATTATCTAATTGAATTTTGAAATATGACCCCTGTATGGATTTTAAAATTTAATTTTTTTTTTTTTGTACTTTACCTTTTGTTTGATTTTGATAAACATTTCATCGTGTAATTTCTTCTGGCTCCTATAGTGATTACCCACTATATCAACATGTAAAATTAATGTTGTATTATGTATAAAATTTATATGGAAGGATAATTCAAAAATCCTTTCTTTACAGTAAAATTCCACCTGGAGATGAGTGTTTTGAAAAGTTTCGAACCGTTTGGTTCCAATTTTTAATAAAGAAGTTTTTGAAGATAGTTTTTTTCTACATCGAAGAAAAGAATAGTTTTGTTTGTTGTCTCAAAGCTGGAGTAAAAAAAGGATGTTTCCTTTGGCGACATTGATCCTAAGATTCATTATATAATACTATATATATAATATAGTATATATATATATATATAAATATATATTATATATATATATATATATATATATATATGTATATACATGTTAGTATTATACATATATATATATATATATATATATACATATATATCTTTTCATGTATTGTTGTAGTATATATATATATATATATATATTTATTTATATATTTATATATACATATATATACTATGTATATTATGTAAATATATAAAAAATTTACCTACCCTGACCGGGACTCGAACCCCTTACAGTAAGATTTGACAGGTACGACGATGGGTGAAAACGATCGGACTATTTTTCCGACACGCTAAAAGAAACTGTCTAACCCCACCAACGCCTTATGAGGACGTCATGGAAGTTAACCTATTTGCTCTTAGCAAGGAAATGATAGGTGAATTTTACGGACAATTCCCGCGGCGCGCTCGGCAGCAACGATCACAAAATTTCAAGTCCCAAATCAGGTTACCGAAATTATATATATGATGAGAAAGATGGTAGAATACAGTAACGCATTAATATATAGAAATACACAGAATTTTACCTCCTCCTGCTGACCGGCTACTCGAATTGTCCGTTAAAACTTCCATGACGTCTCATATGGCGTCTGGTTTGAAACAAATTCTTTTTAGGGGTCGTGTCGAGTATCCGATCGTGTACCTGTCAATCTTTACGGTGCAGTTCGAGTCCCGGTCAGGGAGAAGGTAAAATTTGTATTTTTATATAATATGCGTATATATATATATCTGGTGTGTTTATAGATAGATATATATATACATATATATGTATGTTATATATATATATATATATATATATATCATATATTTAATGAATATTCTGACATTTATATAATGTATATATTTATATATATATATAATATCTTATATGATATATATATACATAATTTTAAGTTATATATATATTATATATATATTAAATGAAAAATACTATATATATAATAATATTATTATAGATATATACTATATATTAATATATATCTATATTTATGTAAAAGTATGTATACACATACACATCACACACAAAAACACACACACACAGACACACACAAACACACCACAACACAACAACACATATATATATATATATATATTATATATATATATATATTTATTATAATATATATATATATTATATATATGTTGTGTGTGTGTGTGTGTGTGTGTTGTGTGTGTGTGATTGTATATATGCGGGCACACACACACACACACCTGTGTGGTATGTATAGAATATATATATATTTAATATAATATATATATATATATAGATATATATATATATTTATATGTTGGTATGTATAATGTAAATATAAATATTTATATATATATATATATATATATATATTTATGCATAAATATATAGTCTATATTGATTTTTAGATATATATATAAATATATATATATATATATTTTATATATATATATATATATATATGTATATGTGTATATATATGTGCTGCATATATATACATATGTAGATAGAAGATAGATAGATAGTAGATATAGATATGTAAATATAGATAATATGTATATAGAAAATTATATTTATATATTATATTTTATATTATATATATATATATATATATATATATAAATATATATATATATAATATTTATTTATCTGTATGTGCGTGTGTGTGTGTGTGTAGTGGAACGTATATATATATATATTATATATATATAAATTATATTTATATATATTATAATATATATATATTATATATATATATATATATATATGTTGTATATGTATGTTTTTATATATATAATATATATATAATATTTATATTATATTTTTATATATGTCATATATTATATATATACACTCATATATACGTTATGTTTATACATACATACATATATGTGTATTACAGAATCATACTTTCCATCGTGATATTTCTTCCTTTGGAATTGGGAGTCCAGAACTTTGCTGCGCGCGTTTCTAACAAGGCTATTGCTCTATCTTATCAATATAGAAGTAAGAACAAAGTCCGATCCCCCACCCTTGTCACTAAGTCTAGAAATTTCCAAAAGGCGATCACCAAATAAGAATAAAGATATCCCACTTGATATCGTCAGCGATTTTGGATATGATGCTACCCTAATCAATCATTTTTTTTTTTCGAAAAAGGGTCTAACAATCTCGAAATAGTTTTTGAAAAAAGTGCAGCGAACTCCCGAAAGGACGAAGAGTCATCAATCAGTACTCGAGCCGAAAGTAATAGGAAAAGGCGGGCGTCGTAGAGGGGTAGGAGGTGAGGGGTACGGGGGAGGGGGTGAGAGGGGGACGGGGAGGGTATTGAGGTAAGCGCCGGAGAGGTTTATTAGGATATAAAGTGGTTGATGAGTCCGGAGGAGAGCCTGTAAAAACAGAGGAAGGATTATTTTATAGCGGGAAGAAAAGAAGAGGTAGAAAGAAAGGGAGGAAAGGGGAATGGAAATCTGAAGAAATGC
>NW_028234422.1:39335824-39342010 GCF_977035675.1 Penaeus japonicus | reverse complement strand
TAACAATATGATTATTATTATCAGTATCATTCTTACCCATCTACGCATCGTCTATCAGAAAATATAATAAAAAAGAAGGAATAAATAATATATTCATATATTTTGCAATTAATATAGTCATTTTTATTAAGTAATACATTTTAGGCTCGTTTCACAAATCGTCCTCTTAAACGAGTCTCCAAAATTTCCCCGCTTATGCGTCCCTTTGTGCGTGGCCACTAATGAGGGCTAGCCAGCGAGCCTCAGGTCCCTTGGCTACAACACGACATTCGCTCTTACCAAATCGCACGTTCTTTCTATGTTATTTTCTTCATATTTTCTGCAGATTTCCCCTGGCATTTGTTGGCATGTTTGTGTTTCTTTTTGTGTGTGCCGTGTGTTTGTGGCTGTACATATATTTGCGTGTGCGTGAATGAGAGAGTATGAGGATTACATATTACATCATGTTTATACATGCCATCAAATACATCAAAATACATATATCACACAGAAACAAAATAAGGCATCATGTATGCCTCGTTTGATCCAGGCCAAGTCTTCAATGACAGAAAATTGCTCTGCACATTGTTACCTCCCAATTATGTTCGCCCTCAACAGAGCTGACTACTTTTGATCACCATGCCTTCCTATTCCAGGCTATGTTCCCGTGTACCCAATGCTAGAAACAGCTGATTTGAAAAGCCCCAATATAACCATATAACCCAATATATTACTGAAAGACCATTCTAAAAAATCCCTACCACTGAAGACCTAGATTTATGCTTCTGTGGTACATTGTTTACTATTAATCATTATGCTGAAGTATCTATAATTTGTTGTGTCTCGTGCTTTCTTGCATAAACCTAATTTGTATAAACCCTTTACTGCAGCAACAGTTCTATTTTGTTGGGTTATAATTCTCCATAAAGATCCTATCACAGAGATTGATATATAACAATAATAAAGATAGATAGATAGAGGGAGAGAGAGAGAAGAGAGAAAAGAAGAGAGAGAAGTGAGGAGAGAAAGAGAGGAGAAGAGAGAGATTAAAGAAAGAGAGAGAGAAGAAGAGATAGAGAGAAGAGAGAAGAGAAGAGAGAGAAGAGAGAGAGAAGAGAGAGAGAGAGAGAAGAGAGAGAAAGAGAGAAAGAGAGAGAGAAGAGCGAGTAACAAAAGAGATTGAAATGAGAGAGAGTCAGAAAGAGAGAGAGAGAGAGAGAGAGAGTGAGAAAGAGAAGAGAGTATAGAGAGATTAAGAGAAAATATAATAATGAAGATTCAAAGAAGAGAGAAAAGAGAGAGAGAAGAGAAAAGAGAGAGAAGAGAAGAGAAGACAAGAGAGAGAGAGAAACAGAAAGAGAAGAGTGAAAGAGAGAAGTGAGAGAGAGATGAGAGAGAAACGAAATAAGTGAGAAAGAGAAAAGGAGAGAGAGAGAGAGAGAGAGAGAGAGAGAGAGAGAGAGAGAGAGAGAGAGAGAAAGAGCGATACAGAGAATGTATATTTATGTATTTGTGTGTGTATTCATACTCATGTATGGATGTATGTATGTTTATATGTATGTATGGATCCTTGTAAGTATGTGTCTGGCAGAGAGAGAGAGAGAGAGAGTGAGTATATATGCATGCTTTGTGGCGAAGAAGAAGCGTTGTTTACCTGCGACAGTATTGTCATCTTAGTTGCACAGTTTACTCTCCTTAGATTAAAAAAGTTTACAGCATCACCAGTACCCCCCCCCCCTTCGCCCCTCCCCCTCTCCATCCCTCATCGTTCCAGGGTACCCAACCCACAATCACTTTTCTCTGAAAGTATCCTTCGCATATTATGTTTCCCTTGGAATAACCATTACAAAAAAAAAGAAAAATAAATGAATATAAGATACAGCTTTAGAGGCATAGCTTCCATGCAGAAATTCGTTTAGTCTCATTGCCGCTTTGACGCTGTGTCTCTTTGGCACCACTTGATGCCGGATTAACCGTGGGTACGAAGCACAATTTCAACAACGAAGGAACACGTTCAACTTACAAAAATGATGAAAAACAACTAAAAAAAACAACAACAACAGAAATAAAAAACGTTAGAAAAAAATATAAAAAATCCGAAAATGAAAACAAAAAATTTTTTGGACCCACTAACAAACAAAGAACACACACATCACCTATCTGCCATAAAGGCTACTCGCCACTTTAACAACAATGGCGATCTAATGTACATACCGACGAAGCGCATGGGAACAGGACCGCTGCGCGGCCGCCAGAAGATATCTGCAATCTAACAGTATGGAGCTACAAAGCCGTGCTATTAAGCATGAAATTAAGAGTGTAACGGCTGGTCCATCGCGCTGCAGACGGCTAACGTGTTGTTTTGTAAAGCCTTAACAACACACCACAGACACATTCATTATATACTTACGTATGCAACACACACACTCTATACAAGACGTGAAAGTATGTCTCACACACACTAACACACACACACACACTTACACACTCACTCTCTGTCACTCTCTTAATATATATTAATATATAAAATATATATATATATAAATATTTATATAATATAGATATATATATATAACACAGTATGTAAATATATATTAAATAACATAAATACATATATGTATATATATATATATATAATATATATTTGTATATATATATATAAATATAAGAATATAATATTTATAATATATATAAATATTCATATATCCATATCTATCTATCTATTCTATCTATCAAATCTATCTTCTATCTATCTACTCTATTCTACTACTACTATCTATATATATATAATATATATATATATAGATAAATATATAATATATTATAAAATATATACCATATAGTTACTTATATATAATATAAAATATAATATAATAATATATAATATATATAGATATATATAATATATAATATACAAATACAATATACATATACATATATATATATATATACATATATATATATATATATATATTATATATATATATGTATATAATATATATATATATATATATATAATATATATGTAAATATATATATATATAAATATAATATATATATATATCACATACAAATATAAGGTAATATATTAATTAATATATAATATATATATATATATCTAAATATACATATAGCATACATATACTAATATATAATATATAATAATATAATATAATATATATATATATATAATTATATATACATAATATATATATATAAATATATATATATATATAATATATTACATATATATTATTTAATATATATATATATATACATATATATATATATATATATATATAAATATATATATGTATAAGTAATCTATATGTATATTACTATAAAATATATATATATAATATAATACATTAAATATGTTCTGTATAATATATATAGATATATATATAATACTAAAATATTTATATATATATAAATTTACATATATAATAATATATCTATATATATACATACATACATTATAAATATATCTATATAAATAACTAATATTAATATAAATAATCAAATAAAATAAATTATATATTATATATATAAACATTATATATAATATATATAAATATATATATGATATCATGTATAATCGATATGTATAAATCTAATATTATATATATATATATAATATATATATAATTAAATATATTATATAGAAAACATAAACATATATATATATATATATATATATATATATATATAACATATATAAATTATATATAGCAATATAATATAATAAATATATATATAAACTATATAAAAATAAAAATAATATAATAATATATATAAATAATCTTTATATAAATATATATATATAATTTTATACATATACATAAAACATATATATATACACAAATATAGTAACAACACTCACACAAAGCCCCTAATACACTCACACCATTACACCATAACTACACTTCTCTCTTGGACACCAACACCAAAAAACCCACAAACATCCCTTAAAATGTCCATAACGACCTGGTTATAACGCCCACGGATTCCCAACGCACACACACTAGTAACAACATGAATATCAGGTAAACACACACATAACGTTAGAGATCGAAGACAAGCCTGGGCTCTGCTTGCTCTTGTACCAAAACCGCTACTCAAAGCATCACTGCGCTATCTGGGGGGGGGGGGTGTTCGCCCCATCGCCTTGCCCTCCTTTTCTTGATATTGAGTTTTGGTTCTGACCATCTCTCTCTCATCTTCTCTCACTCTCTCTCCTTCTCTCTCTCTCTCTCTCTCATCTCTCTCTCTCTCCTCTCTCTCTCTATCTCCTCTCTATCTCTCTCTCTCTCTCTCACTCTACTTCATCTCTCTCACCATCTCTCACACTCTCTCTCTCCTCTCACTCATCCCACTCTCTCTCTCTCTCCTCATTCTCCATCTCTCTATCCTCTCTCTCTCTCTCTCACTCTCACTCTCCTGCTATCCTCCCTCTCTCTCTCCAAAAACTCTCTCTCCTCCTCTCCTTCCACTCCTTCTCTCCAAATCGCACACTCTCTCTCTCTCTCCTTCCCTCCCCCTCATCTCCCATCTTCATTCCTCTCTATCTCTCCCCATTCCCGCCCCTCCCATCTCGTCCCAATCTCTCTCTCCACTCCCTTCCTCCCACTCTCCGCAATCTCTCATACTCTCATTCCTTGTCCCTCCCTCTCCCGCATACTCTCGCTCTCTCTCTCTCTCTCTCCTTCCTCCATCCTCTCTCTCTCATCCCCATCCAAAATATATTTCGGTGCGATAACTAGATTTAGTACAGACGGGTTAAAAGTTCTGTACCCACCGGTATAGAGGAATGTTATGTTTTTAAAAAGTACAATTTCAATGAGTGGAAATTAAAGAAAAGAAATAGGATGTTAGTGTATTGAGAGATGCTTGTGCATAGCTGAAATCAAAAAGATTTATTGTCTATAAACAAATCGTTAATAGACGTGTACGTTGGTAAAACTAATTGTGTTGAGTTGGGGAGAGCAAAGCGTATGATTTTTATAAACTTTTTGTTGATTACACAACGTGTTGTTGTTTTTTGTTTCATTTAAGTGGGTTATGTGAGTGTATTTTAAAAGGTGGGGCAAAGAGGGGGGGAGGGTTTGTGTTTTGGGTTTTGTTTGTGTTTTTTTTGTTTTTGTTGGGTTTGGGTGGTAGTTCGTCGAGATAACTTTGTTTGTGTTGTTAGATTGGAATGGAGTGTACATAGTTTATATAAAAGAATAATGTTTATTTTTAGGATTTATAGGATTGTGTTTAGGTGTTGTATGTGAAGGTTTGTGTGTTTTAAAGAGGATTTATGTAATTGTTTGGTAGGATGTTATTTTTTTACAGTTTTAATTTGTTTAATGTTTTTTTTTTTGGTTTGTTTTTTTATTTAGATGTATATTTTTTTTTTGTTTGTTGTAATTTGTGGGGTTCAGTTGATATTGTTGATAGTGATTAGTATTCTTTGTTTGATTTTTTCAGGGAAATTATTGTTGGTCTAAAGGTTGGTAATCTATAAGGTCCTTTATAAAGCATTTTGTGCAATATTTTTTTAAGTTTTGATTGGATTATTTGTCGTTTTTAGTTTGATTATAAACGCATGAGATATTCGTATGAGCATCAGATATATTTGTCACTGTATTAAATATATAAACTTGGAAAACATGACAAGTATTTGCTGCATATTAAATCTAATTCATAATGTCCGCTATATGCCAGGAATATCAGATCCACCTCTGTACCGGTCAAAGGGTTTCTAAAAGGCCTAGAATTAATACTTAATGATTCAGGTCTTCAGTCGGATGATGCATATTATAATATATCACACACACGACATCTCACACAAACAAACAACATATTACATACTTAAAGTTATATATTATTTATATATATATTTATATATATTATAGATATATATTATATATATATATATATATACATATAAATACTCACAAAAAATTCACACTCTCTCACACACTAACCACTAACACTCTCACTCTCATCACATCACCAAAAACACATAGAATAAAAATATTGAATATAGTTATAGATAGATTTTTATGCATTTAATATATATTATAAATATATACATATGTATATATATTTAGATATGATTATATTATATATATTTTGATATTGTAAATATATAATGTATATGTAGATTTTAGTATATGTAACTATATTATCGATATGATATATAATAAATATTTAATTTAT
>NW_028234422.1:39328324-39330824 GCF_977035675.1 Penaeus japonicus | reverse complement strand
TATATATTATATATATATTTATATTGAGATTTTAACACTACACACACACACACACAATCACACACACACATCATATATAGATATATAATATATATATATATTTATATAATTATATATATATAGAGATAAATACAACATAATATATATATTAGTTATATATATATGAGTATAGTATATATTGATACAGATGATATAACATATCATGATATACATATATGTATACACACACACACTACACACACACACACACACACACACAACATAGTATATAGTATATATATATATATATATATATATATATATATATATATAGAATATATATACATATATATACATACATATATACATATATGTTATACACACACACACACATCACACACACATCACCACACACACACACACACACATCACACACACATATCACCCTACACATATAAGATATATAATATATATATATATATATATATATAGTATAGTGAGATACATACATGATTTATTCATACATACATAGTTGATATATATATATATATATATATAATATAAGATATATATATATATTGATATAGATATATATATATACATATATTATACATATATGTATATACATATTATACATGCATATAGATGTATATATATTATATAATGTATATATATATATTATATATATATATTATATAGATATATATATATATACATATATATATATATATATATATATATATATAGATATAGATATTAGAATTATTGATATATGGATTTAGATAATTTTGGGTTTTTTTTTTTTTTTTTTTTGGATACTAAATCAATTAATCACTTTATCACCAATATCGCTATTATCCTTTTACTAAGGTGAATGTGCAATTGATAGGTTGGTAATTACAGATCAAATGAAATATCTCCGAATGGTATCATATTTAAAAAAATCATCATCACCAACCTGGCAAATGTCAAGTGGCTATAATCATCAGGCCCTCCAATGCGTTTTCACCACGACAGAAAAATGACTATTGGGACATCCGAATATTCTTTCACTGTATATATAAAAGAAAGTATAAAACGAGGTAGAACACACACACAGACACACACACACACACACAAACACACAAACACACACACACACACACAAACACAAACACACATACACACACACACACAAACACACACAAACAAACACACAAACACAAACACACACACACACACACACACACACGATTTTCATAACACGATATACGTTAATTTGGCATCCGGCAAAGCTCATTAAAGTAAAAAGATTTACATCCATTTACATAATGTTGCTTCACTTAAAGTTCTGTTGAAATTTGACACAGGCGGAAGAATCGAAATTTGGGAGAGAAATGGAAGGAAGAGAGCGAAGAGAAGAATGGGGAGGAGGAAGAAAAGGAGGGGAGAATGAGGGTAGAAGGAGGAGGCGCAGAAAAAAAGAATAAAAAAAGTAGGGGATATAGATGAAGGAAAAAGCAAAGAAAGAGCGGAGAAAGGAGAGACGAAAGAGGAAGAGGAAGAGGAGAAAGAGGAGAGACAAAGAAAGGAAAGAAAGAAGGAGGATAAGACAGGGGAAAGAGAGGGAGGAAGGGGAGGGATACAAACTCACATATAAATTACATACATAATCGAACAACAACCCACCCACAATTCACCAACAACTAAAAAAGCTCCTCGGGTCAGAACACAGCGACATAACTCTACGGTGAAGACACATAAAAAATCAGAAACAAGATGGGTTCGCAGCGGCGCGTCTCGGTCGGGCGAAATAAAAACGGATAAAATTCGATAATTTCTTGACTTCCCGGACTCCTTCAACCCCCCCCCCCACCCCCACACACTTTCTTCCTCTCTCTCTCTCTCTCACTCTCCCTCTCTCTTTCTCTCTCTCGCTCAATCTCGCTCTTTCTCTCTCTTTTTCTCAGGCCGATGGAAGACGCTACCAATCACTTTCGCGACTTCTGGAGCTTAGAGACGAACATTGGCTATATATTAATTTTTTGGCAGTGAATTTGGAGATAAAATTCTATCCCCTTTTTTCTAAGAGGGTGGGGTCTGTCTTTCTCTTATTGGTTGTTTGTTTCTCTCTCTCTCTCTTTCTCTCTCTCTCTCTCTCTTTCCCCCCTCTCTTTCTCGCTATGAACATATATACAGTTCATCTATTCTCCATCTTTTCATCCACTCATTCGTACTCTTTGCACTTTCTCTTTGTCCTTGCGTCAGTCTTTCTCTCTTGGCTATCACTTTCTTTGCTCATTATATATCAAACTGCAAAACTTCTGCCGTTGTAAAGTTTTATCACAATTTTTTCCTCATCCCCCCCCTCTCTCTCTCTTTTTTTTTTTATCTATCCCTTCCTTCTTTCTCTCTCTCTCTCTTTCACATACACACACATATACACATACATTCTATCTCTCTCTCTCTCTCCCTTTCACATACACACACATATACACATACATTCTCTCTCTCTCTCTCTCTCCCTTTCACATACACACAC
>NW_028234422.1:39316485-39326485 GCF_977035675.1 Penaeus japonicus | reverse complement strand
CATGTATATGTTTGACACGAAAGGTAAATTAACAAAGTTTCCGTCTTAAAAGCCGTCTTAAGAAGAGTACTGGGTCCTAAGAATTTAATAATACCTAAAGCATTGAATCCCCGCCCCAGATGTTTTATATCAGGACTGTTCTGGACTCGCTGTCGCCATTAGCTACTTACTTTGTCGTATCTGATGGCGTAGTTGAAACAGATTCGGGCGGGGGACAGAGGCGCAATATAACTTTGGTAAAAACAACCTTGTCTTCCATTTGTATGACTGGTATTTCTGATCATAATGATTGATAGTGATAATAATGACAACAAAGTAAAAAAGTGATGATCAAAATAGCAAATAAATGATAATACAAGAATGATAGTAATAATGATCCTGATAATAAAGAAGAAAATGTTATGATGATAATAACGACTATTATAATGCATAATGATAATAGTGGCAAGCAGAAAGGTTCTACAAATAGTGTAGATAATAATGATACTGCTATTGATTTAAACCAATACTGATATTGGTAAAAATAGACAGATGGAGATAATGACAAACAATAAGGATGCATAATGGAAAAGAACGGTAATGATACTCCATAAATGAAAACAACATAATATTGACAATGAAAGCAAATAATGCAATACCAAACAATGATAACCCTATAATGATGAAAACCGAAACGATAAACACTGATATGTGAAAATGATAAAGATTGTTATTCCTCAACGCTGTTTTTCCTCTCTTCCGTCCTCCACCATCATACCTCATCCTTGTGACCTGCAGAAAAACACCGATGTGATAGCCGAAACTCTTTGAATATATGAAAATTCATTATTCTCAGTAAAAAAAAAAAAAAAAAAACAAGTAGAGTACACTCTCATACTTTTACACTTGATGACGGCTAAGAGTAATAGAATATGACGCATACTACAACACATTGCCTATTGCCACGGGTCATCACAGTATATACAACTCTTGGAGCATATGTATAAACATGGAGCGGTATATTGCAGACATTTTATTTTATAGACCAGTTACTCACGCATTTTTTTCTTTTCGTTTTTTTTGAAGATACAGCAAAAAAGGATTAACGCGACCTGGTCCCGATGGAAAAGAAGAGAGATTTCGTATCACCTGCTAGTAGTAGATGTGAAAGTATTACATAAAAATCTTTAGTATTTTGAGCTACACGAATAATCAAATTTCTATTATACCTATAACTGAGTTAACTGCCGGCTATGATAAAAGAGAAAACTGTCGATTTATTTCTAGGCAGAGAAAGTGGAGAGGAGAAAAGTACACACGAACACCAACAAACACACACAGATACACACATACGAAAGCTGATTACGCAAATACACATTGACAAACACACACACACATACACCCACACACACATATACATAAATATAACTATAAAGGTAAATATATATATATATATAATTAAATATATATATATATATATATATATATATAAACAGAATATATGTATATAGATCTAGATATATATATATATATATAGATATATATATATATAAATATATATATATATATATACAGCAAATCAAAATGAAATAAAATTCACAGATATAACTATATATATATAAAAATATATATATCAAAAATATATATGATATATAAGTATATATATACATTCTATACTTATATATATCTAATAAGATAAATATATAATATATATAAATAGATATATCTATATAAATATATACATCTAATAAATATACATAATATATAGGGGACGCTTCGGAGGGGGGGGTGGGGGGGGTGGGGGGGTGCAAAACACACTAACACCCAAATCCAACCAACAAGTATAAATAATAAAACTCAATCTCTCACCCACAAACCAACAGAACAGGCTAACAATCACCAACTCAATAACAATCTCTATTATAAAAATAAACCTAAATATGCAAGTAATCAACCATCGTGGGAAGTGACCGAGATCCTCTCGTCCATGGCCTCCGATAAACTTATGATCGTCACTGCGCCTACCGGCACTAAAGAGCGGGAGAGAACAGAGAGACTGCGCAAAAACCAAAAGAAGGCCAGTAGCCAACAGATTTACTACGTCCCCTTTCCAAAATAAAGCAAAAACAACAAGTCAACTCAGAAACATATCCCACCTTTCAGCAATGATAATTTCCGTTGCCAATGACAGCCTTTATATTGGTGCAACAGAGCAGTGGATACTGCCAAATCATTGCTATGAAGGTTGTTTGTAAAACTTATCTATCATAAAACCCTCACAACGTACCACGCCCACCCACACCGACATACACACAACCAGTATAATGAATGTATATAATACTATTATGTATATATATATATATATAACGAGATAAATAGCATACTATATAACCAGAATAAGTATAATATATATATATAAAGTATCTATATAACAGCTATATATATAAATAAATATAAAAATCTATATATACATACATATATATATATATATACATAAACATAAATAACATACATTACATTCTATAAAATAATATATATATATATATCTATTATATAATATTATAATATATATATATACATGCCTATATATATATATTATATATATATATATATAGTATATATATATATAAATATAAATACAATACCTAGTATAACAATAATATGCTATATATATATATATAAATATATTATGTATAAAATATATATATATATATATAGATATATATATATAAAAATATATATAAATAGTAAATACCTGTAAATATATATATAAATAATATATATCATATATATATTTATATATTATAATATATATATATATAAATAAAGTATATATATATATAAATAAACAGTATCATATATATATACTTGTATATATATTACCTATAAATAACACACACATTATCTATAAAAATATATAATTATATAAATATAAATATATATATATATATATCTTATATATATATATCATGAGAAAGGTAGAAAGGCAGAAACGCATTTAATATAGAAATACAAATTTTACTCCCTGAAACCGGACTCGAACCCGACCGGAGATTGACAGACCCAGCCCTAATCCAAAACACACACACCCCCATAAAAATAATTGTCTAACCACGGACGGGGCCTTGCAATGCAACTCGTCATGGAATTTACCCAAGTGATTCATAGCAGAGCAGTGTGATAGTGAGGATTTTACAAACAATTCCCGTGGGCACTCGGCGGAATGAACCAGAAAATTCAGTCCGCAATTCATGTTACCGAGGATATATCTATGTGAGAAACATGTAAGAATGCCAGTAACGCATTTAATACTAGATATAAAAAACTTTATATCTATATATATATATATATATATACTACTATAATATATATCTATCCTATCTATCTAAATATATATATTTTTTTCCTATATCATAAATAACAGATATATACATAGATATATATATATATAATATAATATATATATATAAAAATAAAATATATATATGCATATATATATATAAATAATATATATATATATAAATAAAGTAATAATATCTATATAATGCATATCTCAAGTATATATAAATATAGATATATCAATATCTATATATATATAATATAGTATGTATCATAAAAAAAATATGTATGTTATATAAATAAAATAGTAAATAATATATAAATATAAATATAATATATATTTATATATATTGAACTATATATCAATATAAAAATATGTATATATATACATATAAATATAAATCAGATATGTAATAATATAATATACATATATATATACATATGTGGTGTGTAAAAATATATATTATAAGATATATATATCATATATATATATATATATATATATATATAATATATATTATATATAAATATATAAATAAATTATAAATCTATATATATCTGAAGTAACATTTATATCTATTTTGGGGTTATTTTATTACTGATTAGAATAAATATAATCATTATAAATCAGTTGAAAAGGGATCCTTATTAGGTAAGGTACATTTCATCATAAAAAAAAAAAAAAAAAAAAAAAAACAAAAAAAAAAATATATATATATATATATATATATAAAAATATATATATATATATATATATATATATACTAATACTAATAATAATAGGGATAATACACACACACACACACACACACTCACCGATTTACATATTCATCTAAAGTTGAATAATAAAAGTTATTCGCACTGTTTATGAGTTACTAAATAGACCGCTTTATGAAGATATTTAAAGAGCTTTCACGCACAGATATTTTGTACACGGGAATTCTCTCGCGTAGGTACACAGAATGATTAACAAAGCACGTTTTGAATTCTTGTCGCAACTTCGTACGATTAAGGAGGAAATGTCAGTGGCACCCTCAGAGCTGGCACTGCGTAGCGAAGTTGACTTTGCTTCAGTAAATCGAGGTAAATTAAGGCGAGCTTATTGTTATTATCCTCATTATCAACATTACCATCTTCATCATCATCATCATCATTATCCTTATCATTATCCTTGACATTATCATCATTACCAATATCATTATCCGCATTATTATTATCATCATCATTATCATTACCATTACTAATATCATTATTATGATCACATCATCACTATAATCAGCACTATCATCATTATTATCATCTTTGTCATTACCATTATCAATATCCTTATCATTTTCATCAACATCATCATTGTCATCATAATCATCATACATAATTATCATCATCACCATCTTAAACTCTTTGAGGAGAAGAGTTGCATGCTGAAACGTGTATAGGGAAAACATGTAAAGTACAAAACTGATGTAGCACTTAATTCACAAGAACCTCAAAGAGATCACACACCAAAAAAAAAAAAAAAAAAAAAAAAAAAAAAAAAAAAAAACATAAGAAAATAACAATACATATATCACAAAGGCAAGGGAATAGGGTCAGGGAGAATGTCAGGAACCAAGAAGACAACAAGGTAGGGATTCTGCCAGTCAGACGAGAAAACCGAAGCTGTAATGGGGTAGGGATTAAAGTTGGAAGCATGAACGTGGGAGATCGAGAAAGATTGATAGCTAGATATATAGATAGATAGAGAGAGAGAGATAGGGAGAGAGAAAGATAGAGAGTTAGAATGAATAGGATTAGTGGATCTCTACTAACAGACGTCAAGACTCATATTTGGTACACCATCATTTAGTAAGTGTGATCGGTGTAACAAATGTAAAGAGCAGATAATGATAAAAAAAAAAAAAAAAAAAAAAAAAAGAAACTATCAACAAAATATTTACTCGTTAGGATACGAACATGTTATCCCCTAACCCCCGCCCCCCACCCGTCCCCCCCCTAAAACAACAAAGAACAGTCCAAAACAAACGCAAACTGAAAGGACTCCCTGGCCGGGGGCCAAGTAAAAGGGCACTCATAGACCGAGCGTTCGTAGAACAACAGTTTTAGGTTGAACAGGGAAAGCGTCTCGCAATTTGAAACAGTTACTAAGATTTGCCAAACGTTGGGCTTTCGTAAAAAGGTCGTGTGGGCCCGGGCAAAGTTGCCTGTGCATCAGACAACATTAACGAATGACTGGGGAAACCATGTTTACCTGCGAGGCTTTAGGGATGTCGGTTTTGGTGTGAATACAACCGGTTAAACGAATACTCTGGTCTTAAGAGATGGATGGATAGGAAAATACACACAGCACAGACACATCCATAGATTGCATAACTAGAATGTAAGTGTGTGTGTGAATGTGTGTGAGTGTGTGTGTTTGCATATATATCATATATAATAATAAATATATATATATATAAAGATATATATATGTAATATATATAAATATATAAAAATATAGATATAAATAATATATATATATAAATATACATATAATATATAGATATATCTCTATATATAGAATATAAGAAATATAAATAAATATATATACATATAAATATATAAACTATAAATAAGTACTAAATAAATAAAAAAATATATATAAATAAATATATGTATATATATACTACATACATGAAATACATATGAAAGAATCATATATATATTTATATATATAAAAATATAGTATTAATATATAGTATAAATATATACAAGTATATCTAATATATATAAATAGACACACACACACACACACACACACACTACACACACCACCCCACACACACACACAGATATATAAATATAGTAAATATATCAGTAACAAAAATATATATAAAGTAATATAAAAATCTATATCTCCATAACACACACACACCCACACACCCACAGCACACGCCCCACACCCAAACACCCACACAACGAAAGATAGGAAATATAAGATCAATAAAAAGCTCTATAAAACACTATATATAAAACGAATATATTTAATATATTATATCTATATCATATATATATCTATATATATATATACACAATTTATCAAGTACCAGAAAATAAATAATACAAATATATATATATAGTATATAAAAATAAAATAATATCCTATAAAACTAGAATATATATATAATATATGTTATAAATATATAATAATACATATACATATCATCAATAAATCTATATAATACATATATATATATGATAACATCTAATATAATATATATAATAAATATACCTATAATCAATATATTTATAAATATATATAATAATAAAAAATAAATTATAAATAAAAATATTTATATAATATCTATATATAATGTAAAAATAAAGTAATACTAAAAAAACTAACATCAAAGCATCTATATATATTTATATATCTGTATGATAATAAATTACAGTATATATAAATATGAAAAAAGACATATATATATATATATATATATAGTATAGTATAGCTATATATATATATCGTAAACAAGAGAGAGAGAGAGAGAGAGAGATAGAGAGAGAGAGAGAGAGAGAGAGAGAAGCAAATGGATAGGAGTGCGGAATGTAAACAAATTCAGTTGATTCAACTTTCCATTGATATACAGAGATTCCCCTAGACATTTACTCGAGATGTGAATCACGTGACTGACAATTAACATTTCAAACTATTTTTCATCTTATTACCTGAAAATTTTCAAGCCACAATATCTCAACAACATATGTTCAAAATTCATCATTTCCTATCAACTTTCATTTTACTTCCACGGTTGCAAAGGCTTAAATATTTCCGAGTCACGCTAAGCCGTTTTGGTTATTTTTCCGCTCAATACTCAAGTATAAAGTTTCCCTAGATACATTAAGGGGCCGAAAATCAACCAAGAAACTATACAAAATGAGATCTTATTCTTCTTACGCCGACAGGGATAAAGGGCCTCGTTATCATTCAAGTTAGATCTACAAAACAATTTCCGCTAAACCTTTTTATCTCCATTTCAAGAGCTGAAGGCGTCACTCGCCACCGCAAAGGATGGCAGAGACAAACAATATACAATAGCACTTGCTGAAGGATTTGGGCTTTGTTTTGTGTCTGTATTTGATTCCATTTACTTCTTACTCTTTTGGTATTAAACTTTGATAGTGTAAGTCATTGAGCATATTACTAATGCTCGAGATGGAAAAACATACAATAGAATATAGATATATCTGTGTGTGTGTGTATATAGTGTGTGTGACTCATACATACATATATATATATATATATATATATAGATATATATATATATATATATATACATCTCTCCTACAAAGCACACACACACACCATAACAACACACGCCCACACACACACACACACACACACACCCAAACACACACACACACAGGGACCCACACCACCCACACACCACACACATAAATATATATATATAAATATACTATATAATATATATATCAATATAAATATGTATATATATATATAGTAAATACAAAAAATATAATATAAGTTAAATATACCTAAGAATATATCTAAATAAATGATATATATATATATATATAAATATAAATAAATATATAACATATAGTAAAATATATATATATATAGATAAATATATATATAATATAGTATAAATATATAGTAATTATAGTAAATATATATATGTATAAATATATATAATATAAAATAATATATTATATAGATTATAATATATAATTATATCATAAATGTAAAATGTAATATACACCACATATAATATAAAAATAGATATCTGAAAATATTTATTAATACATACATACATGAATATGAATATATAAATATAATAT
This sequence comes from Penaeus japonicus, assembly GCF_977035675.1. Classification (NCBI taxonomy): domain Eukaryota; kingdom Metazoa; phylum Arthropoda; class Malacostraca; order Decapoda; family Penaeidae; genus Penaeus; species Penaeus japonicus. The sequence goes on along the minus strand of NW_028234422.1, from coordinate 39,318,328 downwards.
AATAGTATATATATAGTCAATAAATATAGATATATATAGTATATTTCTATATATACATATAATATATATATATAATATAATATATTATATATATAGAGTAGTCGATAGATAGAAGATAATATGAATATACATATATGTGTATTAGTATATATATATAAATAAATAAATAAATATATATAAATATCTATTAAGAATCTAGTAAATCTAATATATATATATATATATATATAAGATATAAAAAATAGGCATATATAGAGTATATATAATCTGTCTATCTCTCTAACTAATCTATGCCAACATAATCATAATCTATATATTAAACATATATATAATATATAATAAAAATATATAAATATATAAAAAAAAATATAAAATAATAAATATACGATATATATATATAAATAAATTATATATATATATAATCTAGGATATATATTAATATATATATATATACACACAAATATAATAACTATCAAAATGCAATATAGTATATAAAGTCCTGATAACCAACATACCCCCACACACACCCATAAATATCGAATATATATCATATATATAAATATATATATAACAAATATAAATAAATATATATAAATATGCATAAAATAATAATATATATATATAAAATATATATATATATATAAAAATATATATATATATATGTGTGTGAGTGGTGTGTAATATATAACGTCAATCTATCTATCTATCTATGCAAACATATGCATAAATATATAAAATAAAATATAGATATCTAAAATAATATTATATACTAAATATATATATAAATGTATATATATATCATCGTATATATATATCTAAGTCTATAAACTATAACTATATAAATATGTATAAAATATGTATAAATATCTGCATAAGAAATATAAATAGAATAAATATAAAATATATATATATAATAAATATATATATATCATCTGATATATATATAATATATATCTATATAAATCAAATATAATCAAATATATATGATTACATATATATAACTACCTACAATCACTGAAGGTGATACTCAATACAAAAACTGAAATTAATCAAATAAAAACACAGACTGAAAACTTAAACACTAAAAGGCATAGAGTTAAAAGGTTAAAAACCATGTACGCAGCACTTCCTACGGGGATGGTTTAAAATGAAAGTAAAAAAACAAAAACAACAACAACAACAACATCAGCAACAACAACAAACAAAAACACAATTAAGTATGTAACTGTGTGAAAGGTAACAAGCCCAGTGTCCCTAATGAAAATTGAATGTCAGGTTCCTTCAAGGCTTAACATTTCCTGCAGGTTTCGACTAGACAATCCGGTGTTTCAGGTAGAAACATGGGTAATAAACTACTGCAGACTGGTAATAGACTGACTATATTTGGTTTTAGATAGGGTCTATATATATAAAAACAAATATATATATATATAAAAATATAAATATAAATATAAATATATATATATATAATAAATCTACAAACACACAAACACACACACACAGCACACACACACAACACACACACCCAATAAAATAAAACAAAAAAATAGTACATTAGAAAGATGTAACCTACTTCATCGTAACATTAGACAAAGAAAAAGAGACGAGAGTACAAACAATACAGGTAATAAAGGAGTAAAGGCACAAACAGATGCATCAATTTTAAGTACTAATAAAACCAAAAACAGACATCGGGTCAAAACAAAAATTATGAAAAAAAAAAGAAAACATCCTATAAGGCAAACTAAAACAAAAAACACACCAGGACCTACGCCCGGAGGAAGAAAAACACTACATAAACCATAAGAAAAAGTGCCGCGAATAATTCAAGCAATGTCAAGTC
>NW_028234422.1:39271137-39273637 GCF_977035675.1 Penaeus japonicus | reverse complement strand
TTGACAAACACACACACACATACACACACACACACATATACATATATAATATATATATATATATATATATATATATATATAATATATATATATATATATATATATATATTATATATATATATATATATATATATATATATATATATATATATATATATATATATATTATATATATATATATATATATATATATATATATATATATATACGCATATATGTATATATATATATATATATATATATATATTATATATATATATATATATATATATATATATATATATATGTATATATAATATATAATATATAATATATATATATAAATATATATATATAATATTATATATAATATTTATATATATATATATATATATATATATATAATACATATATACATATATATACATATATAATATATATACATATATACATATATATATATATATATATATATATATATATATACATATATATATATATATATATATATATATATATATATATCTATATATATATATATATATATATACATATACATATATATGCATGTATATACATATGTGTGTGTGTAAGTGTGTAAGAGAGAATGGAAGAATGTAGGAGGGAGAGATCGAGAGTAAGGCTAAAAGAGAGGGAGAGAAAGAGAGAGGAAAATTACACATGTTGGCAAGTTGCCGACAGTTTAATCGTCCCCTTGTAATGCAATAACAACATGTCAACTCAGAAACTTTATCCAACTTTCTGCAAATGATAATTCCGTTGCCAATGTCAGCCGTTACATTAGTGCAACAAGCTGTGGTTACTGGCCAATCATTGCTATGAGGTTGTTTTAACTTATCTATCATATAAACCCTCACACGGACACACGCACACACCGACATACACACAAACATATATATGTATGTATATATATATATATACATATATATGTATATATATATATATATATATATAAATATCTATGTATACATACATATATTTATATATATATATATTATATATATATATATTATATATAATTATATAAATATCTATATATACATATATATATATAATATATACATATACATATATATACATACATACCTATAATTATATATATATATATATATATATATATATATATATATATATATATATATATATATTGCCTATATATATATATATATATATATATATATATATATATTATATATATATATATACATACCTATATATATATATATATATATATATATATATATATATATATAAATGTATAAATATATATATATTATATATATATATATATATATATATATATATATATATAAATATATATTATAATATATATAGATATATATATATATATATATATTATATATATATATATAATATATATATATAATATATATAATCCTAAAAAAAAAAAAATATTATATACTGCATATATATTTATATATGTATATATTTATACATATATATATATACACACACAATTATATATATATATATATATATATATATATATATATATATATATATATATATATATATATATATGAGAAAGGTAGAATGCAGAAACGCATTTAATATAGAAATACAAATTTTACCTCCCTGACCGGGACTCGAACCCGAGCCGTCAGATTGACAGACCCAGCCCTGAATCCAATACAACACACGACCCTCTAAAATAATTGTCTAACCAGACGCCTTGCAACCGTCATGGAATTTACCCAAGTGCTCATAGCAGAGCAGTGATAGTGAGGTTTTACAAACAATTCCCGTGGGCACTCGGCGGGAATGAACCAGAAATTCAAGTCCCAAATCAGGTTACCGAGGTTATATCTATGTGAGAAAAATGTAAAGAATGCCGCTTGTAACGCTATTTTAATATAGATAAATAAAAACTGTTATTAATATTATATATTATATATATATATATAACTATTATATTTTATATTATACATCTAACTATCTATATATATATATATATTTGTTATTATTATTATATATATATATTCCGGGTAATATAGTATACATATACCTTTATATATATTGTTTATATATATATATTACTTTATACGATATATTAATATATATATACATATATATATCTAATCCTTTCTATCTGTTATATTTATCTATCATCATATCCTATTATATATATACTATCTATATATATATATATATAATTGCATATATTATATATATATAAATATATAATACATATATATATATAATATATATATAATATATAGGTATATATATCTAAGATATATATATAATGGGTATGTATGTATTATATAAAATATTTCATTGTATATATATATACTGGATATATATATATATATATCGTTAATATATAATTATATATATATGTATATATATATTCTATATTCAGATATATATATATCATATATAATTATAATAAACAAATTCTATTCCGATCTGTGATCATATATAGCATTTTACATTCTATATTTTATATTACATATGTGTGTGTGTCGTGTAATATATC
>NW_028234422.1:39251137-39253637 GCF_977035675.1 Penaeus japonicus | reverse complement strand
TGTGTGTGTGTGTGTGTGTGTGTGTATGTGTGTGTGTATACCGCATAAATACATACATACATACATACATATATATATATATATATATATATATATATATATATATATATATATATATATAAGTATGTGGGTGTATACACCAATGTTATACATTGTATATACAACATTTTATCAGTTTTCTGTATTTGAGAATAGCTGTAATACTGCAGGGATATAAATACTACGCAATATAGTACATGCTTTACGATATGCAAGCTATATCTTACCTAACAAATAAATTTACAATTTCTAATATAAATCTGTAGACCAGAGCCCCGATACCAAAGTGTAGGAAAGAAGAGTTCACTAAAATCTGCTAGCCACACACCACCACTGTCAGCTAGAACGGCAATATCATCCTTTATATTAACCACAGCTATCTTGTAATCTTTTAAGGCAGCAATTACAATGAAGAAATGCTTAGAAGGAAAGGAAAGGGAAAGGGCATAGAGAGTCTAGGCGGGGCGGGAACTAGAGACTAGCGCACTCTAGCAAAGAGGCTCTGGACTCCCCACTTCACAAAGGTTAGGTCAAGCTGGTGGTCACTGCTGATTGTCGAATCGTTTTATCTCTTTATTTGGATTAGCATCATCGTTTTTTTTTTTTCTTTTTTAAAAGTTTTTTTTCGATCACTTACATTTACTACCCAGAGCGAAAACAGATAAAAATAAATAAACAAATAAATGTTTAAAAGCAAAATCCTGCATTACCATGGTTGTGATTTCTATATTTTCTTAATGTTTTTTTCGGATAAACATTTATTGATGTTGATCCCAATTCGTATAAACTGCAAGGCCACAATAACAGCCAAGTGGAGCATGGAACATTACCGGGATGTCGATGGCCTTATTGTTGAACAAGGGCGAGCAAATCCCGTAGATTATTGTAGCAGTTTCTTGATCTCTCTCCAGCTGGAGGAGAAATGGCTTGCTTATTTTGTTGGTTTGTGCATATTTTGTTTCTTTGTTGTTGCATTTTACATGTGTTATAATAATTACTGTCATTACTCACTTTACATACCTATTTTTATTGAGTGTTATATGTGGTCAATAGATCATATGTGAATACTATCGTTGTTATTTGTTTTCATTTTTTTCAAACCACGTCGCACCTGATTTGGTGCAAGGACGGCTTATTAGAAATTAGAAAAAAAAATAATGACAATGAAAACAAAGATAAAGACAAATAAGTAACATAAATGAAAACAAGATCTTCGTTTGGCAGAACCATACTCGACCTCCTCCACGATTCTTAGCATTAATCATTATCAATTAATTATTGTTATTATATCCATGTTGCACGCGGCACCTGGCAGGGACCAGCCTACCAGTACTACTAGAGCAACAAAGTCGGGCTATACACAACACGACAACAAAAACCCGACATTCAATTGTTTTTTTGCATTTTTTTTACACACACGCGAATAATGTTACTCAATCATCACCAAGGTTTTCTTTTGTTTGTTTTTTTTACACTTTAAAAAATCTTATAAATGTAACAGCTTTAGGTATAACAATTACAATGTCTACATCTATCCTTACTCTCCAATTATCAGTTATTTTATATATATATATAAAAAAGACATGAGGTATAAAAAAATTGTCACCATAAGAAGTTTAAATGTGCTTATATAGTGTAGAAGTATGTAGATTGTAGAAAAAACCGTCGATTTGAAAATAATTATTGTTACCCTCTTGAAGCATCACACAACTCGATTTTCATATTTTCCACACAATTAAAAAAAATGTTATTCTACCCAATTCCCCGTGTTACAGTATTAAGACTCAGATAGAAAGCAAAAAATAGCCTTCGTAATACACAACGGAAAGCTTATTTTTTGCTGACATGTGTCCTCGCAAAATTCATGATCATATAAGCGAAATATATATATGTATATATATATATATATATATATATATATATATATATATATATATATATATATATATATATATATATACATATAAATATATGCGTATATATATATATATATATATATATATATATATATATATATATATATATATATATATATATATATGTATATTTATATATAAATATATATATAAAGTAAATCCCTTGACGCCCTCCCCCCTACACAAAAAAAAATCCACCGGTATGACAAAGGTGAGGAGCTTCGGTGGGGCTCTTCCCCCTTTGAAACCCACAGTAGCTACCGTCCCCCTTTGGTCCCGGTCACCCTCTCCCTAACACCCCTTCCCCCCTACTGTCGTCAAAGCTCTGGTGCTAAGGTCAACTTGAGACTCCAGTGATCACGTGATCCCAATGGCGGAAAAGCAAGAGTAGTTCGCAGAGGGTCGGCTAGGTCGGAGGATCAGTAGCAGAGTTTTCTTTATATACTTATATATATATATATATATATATATATATATATATATATATATATATATATATATATATATATATAGGTATATAAAAATATGTGTATAAGAAAATTACG
>NW_028234422.1:39193637-39196137 GCF_977035675.1 Penaeus japonicus | reverse complement strand
TGATTGTAAAATGAATGATAATAACAATTACAACAACAATAACAATACCAACAGTAGTAATAGTAACATCAAGCATAACAGCAATGGTAACGACGACAGCAACAACAACAACGACACTGATGATAACAATGATAATAATTAAAACAATATCAACAATAATGAGGATAATAATGATACTGATGCTAATACTAATACTGAAACTAATAACGATAATAGTAACAAGTATCATTATCATTATTGTTATCAGTTTTTTTTTATTACCATCATTATTATTTATATCATTAACATCATAACTATTTTCATCATCATGACCATTATCGCCATCATCATCATCATCATAAATGTGATAATTATTGTCATAATGAGAAGAAAAATGACAATGAAAACGTGAAAATAACATGGTTGTCAGATTACACCTTCATTGCAATGCCGTGATTTCTTCGTTCATCCTGTTCTATAGATGAAATCTTTTTGTCTTGAACAATTCTTGAGAATTCATCGCCAACCTTGTTTTGATGTGCTCTTTGTTAAACTAGCCATCATTTCCAATTCAAGAAAGAGATTCCATCTATCAGTTCAGTAAATCGTGGTACAGAGAAAAAAAAAATCAAGTATTTACAAACGACTCTTATTTAAATATTTTTTTTTTTATAGACAGGAACATCACTATATGATTATGCATTACGAATCACATCATTAGCAATACATATAACACATACTTCAATAGAAAAGTCATGTAATTGATGGTACGATGTTACAGGATTTTAAAAGGTTTATAAATTAGGTTTGCATCTAAGCTACTTAGAAAATATCAAAACCAAAATTATATTTCCCAGGCACTAGACACTAATTCGAGGATATCAGTTCCAAGATTAAATCCTCAACAAATCTCAGTAAGAACTGATGCAGAGAGTCTTAAGCGGATATTACAAAGATGAAAAGCAATTATACAAATATAATAACATATATACATACATACATATATATATATATATATATATATATATATATATATATATATATATATATATATATATACATATATAATATTGTCTGTAGAACTTCCAACTGGGAAGCGGTGGCTGATAATGAATTTTAGGATCAATGTTGCCAGAAAAAGCATCCTTTTTTCCAGCTTTGAGACACAGTTTAGAAAGAAAATTAACAAAGATTGTCCATAATAGTTACTCAACTGTTAGATTAAAGGTCATATGTACTTCTTCCTTAACCATTAGCAGTCTGTTTAAATTCAAGGACAAAATTCCTAAATCTTTACGTTCTCCTGTCGTCTATAAATTCACGTGTAGTTGCTGTAACGCTACTTATGTGGGATAAACTCGCAATTTGTTTGTGCGCATTGAAGAACATAATGTTTATTCTTTTAGGAACAACATCTTAAGATTAACTAACCCAACAATATCCTCAATAAGAAGCCATTCCTCAACAAACAATCATCCATTTGATTATGACTCATTTGATATTCTAGACTCAGCACATACAGATTATGATTTGAATATACTGGAAAGCCTTTGGATTTGGAAATTAAAACCGAATCTCAATGAATATTCATCTTCTACTGATATCGAAATTTTAAAATAGTATTCCATTACCCATTTTCTCTTTTCGCATTCCGATAGGATTTTGTTTGTCTCTCGGAACGCCCAGACGCTCCACTACCTCGTTGAGGTCTAGACATGGACGTTAAGCTCCTGTATTTTTCAGTGTTCTGCTTTGTCTTTTTAGGTTAGTATTATTCCCATCTACTTAAATTGTCTCATGTATTGTTCTTTGACCTTTATATATAACATTTGATGGTTTTAGGATGTAATATTCATGTTATAATAGACTTTTTGTCCAACCGGCTTTTGTCACTCCGACGCTTGGGCCCTTGTCACATGTTCACTCATTAGTTTTATCAATTTCTCTGTGATATTACTTAGTCAGTATATTTATGATAGAGTCATATGATTGCTTTAATGTTTTGTGAAAGATCTAATTTCAATCTTGTAAACTTTATAATTTGTTGTTTCACGGCTATTGAATTTTGAATATACTCCTTGTATGATAATTGTTTTCTGTAACATTACCTTTTGTTTGATTTGATAATTATTCACCTTGTAATTCTTCTGTCTCCTATGGTAATTACCACTATTAACATGTAATGATATTTTATATTATTGTATATATAATTGAAGGATAATTTTAAATCCTTTCTTTACAGTAAATTCCACAGAAGATGAGTGTTTAAACGCTCGGAACGTTTGGTTACCAATTTTTAATAAAGTAGTTTTTGAAGATAGTTTCTGTTTTCTTTGTTGTCTCAAAGCTGGAAAAAAGGATGTTTCTTCTGGCAACATTGATCCTAAGATTCATTATATATATATAGAGAGAGAGAAAGAGAGAGAGAGAGGGGGGGGAGAGAGAGAGAGAGAGAGAGAGAGAGAGAGAGAGAGAGAGAGAGAAAGAAAGAGAAAGAGAGACAGACAGAAAGAGAGATAGA
>NW_028234422.1:39158637-39161137 GCF_977035675.1 Penaeus japonicus | reverse complement strand
TTTCTCTATTGTTATCTTCTGCTTCCCTTCCCTCCCCATGCTTCCCTCCCTTCCCCCTTCCCCACTTCTGCTTCCCTCCCTCCTCTCCTCGCCTCATACACTGCCCTTTCCACCAGCTTCTCCCCTCTCCTACCGTTCCTCCCTTCCCCTCCTCCCCCTCCCTCTTCCTATCTTCCTTCCCTTAGCCCCTCCACCTAAACCCCCCTTTCTCCCTCCTCTCCCATCCTCGTCTCCTTTTCCTCCTCCCATTTCACGAACTCATCAACACTAAACCTCAAACTCTCCCTTCCCATCTCCCACTCCCACACCCTTTTAAAAAAACCAACACCCCTACACCCTCTCCCTCCTCATTAGTTTCTCCCATTTCTCCCCTCCCCCCCCCTTGATTTAGACCGCTCATTTTGACCTGCTCTTCCCTATCCCTACCCTCCCGGAAAAGTACCTGCTCTTCCCTATCCCTACCCTCTCCCCCCTTTCTAATCCTCGCCCCGCCTCCTCAACCTCTCCCTTCTATCATCCTCCACACCCCTCCCCCTCCTTTTTAAAATAGTTATTTCCGTCACCAGCCTCCTCCCTCCACCCCCCCCCCCCCCCACCCCCCCCCCCCCTCCCCCCCCCCCCCCTCACCATCTCTCCCCTCGAGCCCCCCTCCCCTCCCCCCACCCTTTCCCCACCCTTTCCCCCACCGCGACAATCTCAAGGGCTTTATATTAGGACCGGTCGAGTGGCTCGTCGTGACACGGCAATGAACTGTTCACATTTTCCTCGGTGAACATTATCGGCCACGTTCATCGCAGTTGCCTCGAGAACCTTGCCCGATAAGAAGAAAAAAAAAAGAAAGAGAGAAAGAAAAAAGATTTTTAAAAAGGTAATCGTTCGGGTCTTCAAGAGGTTAACATGTGGCTAGGAGAGATGAAGAGGGAGAGAGAGAGAGAGAGAGAGAGAGAGAGAGAGAGAGAGAGAGAGAGAGAGAGAGAGAGAGAGAGAGAGAGAGAGAGAGAGAGAGAGAGAGAGAGAGAGAGAGAAGAGAGAGAGAGAGCATGAGGATAAGAGAGAGATAAGAGATAAGAAGCGGGAGAGAGAGAGAGAGAGGAGATAGCGAGTGGAGAGAGGAGAGCTCGCAGGAGAGAGAGAGAGGGACAGTTGAGAGAGAGAGAGAGAGAGAGGAGAGAGAGAGAGAGAGAGAGAGAGAGACGAGAGAGAGAGAGAGAGAGAGAGTCAGCAAAGGCAGACAGACATGATAGATTAAGACAGACAAACAAAGAGAAAAGAGTATAAATAAAGAAAGAAAAAGAGGAGAGAGGAGAGAGGGAGGTGTGAGGAGGGAGATAAATAAAGTAGAAAGTCTCCTTGGCCGGTCCCAGTGTTGCCACGTTTGCCAAGATTTTATAGATTTAAAGCCTTGCACTCTGTTGTTATTAGTGGAAGTTCTTCCCTCAGGGTTGATGTGTGCCAGTCTTGCCAGGATCTTGAGGAGAAGAAGGTGCACAGGGTGTCAAACGCTGCAGACTCAAGAAGCAGTGTTTTTTCATTGGCATTCTTGAGACCTGTGATCTTTTTCTCCTTTTTTTCATAGTTTTGTTTTCTATTCTTCAACTTTATTTCTTTTTCTTTTTCTTCTTATTCTTTTCTTCTTTTTTTTTATATTTTTTTATATTCTTCAACTTTTTTTTTTCTTCTTCTTTTTTCATATTTGTTTCTGTTTTTCAACTTCATTAATTTTTATTTTTATCATTTTTCTTTTTTTTTCTTTTGCTTTTCTTTTCATTTATTCTCTTTTTCTTTTTTTTCTTTCTTTCTTCATCATCATCTTATTATTCTTCTATTTCTTATTCTCTTCATTTATTTCCCTCTCTTTCTTTTCATCCTTTCAACTTCATTAATTTTTTTTTTTCTGTTTTTTTTTTATTTTTATCATTTTTTCTTTTTTTTGTTCTTTTGCTTTTCTTTCCCCCATTTATTCTCTTTTTTATCTTTTTTTTTGTTTTCTTTCTTTCTTCCATCTCAAACATCCATCTTATTATTCTTCCTATTTCTTATACTCTCCTTCATCATTTATTTTCCCCTCTTTCTCTTTCATTCCGTATTTGGTTTTTGTCTATTTTGTACAAAACATTTCGATTTGCTTATCCGTTTTAGTCGACATATCATCTGTCTTTTAATGTGATGAACAAAAAAAACACAATAGAGAGAGAAATGTTAGGAAGAGTAAGGGGGTTAGAGTGAGGGAGAGGGAGGAAGACAGGAGGAGAGGAAGAGTGGATAAAAGGGAAGGAATGGAGAAAATAAGATAAATATAATCACCAAACAAACCAGAGCGAGTAGGGGGGGGCAGCGTTGTGTCGACACACACCACCACAAACCCACCCCGACAAACCAACGGCTAGTGCACCTCTAATTTGGTGGGGAGCGGGGGGGCTGTGCACCAGCTCAACCAGCGGAGTGCGGGGTACCGGGGGACGTGGCGATTTTGTGTTCGGGCTGTTTCGTTTTTGTGGTT
>NW_028234422.1:39151137-39153637 GCF_977035675.1 Penaeus japonicus | reverse complement strand
CACATACACACATGTGTGTATGTATGTATGTATAGAGGGAATTCACAAATCAAAGAATTCTGTAAAAAAGAAGAAAAAAAAAAGAAGCATAAATAGGTATAGACGAAGTCTTAACTATGTTCAGATAAGATTACATAGGAAGACTCAAAAGTTTGTTCAAATGATGAAGTGATGTTATTACTTAGCGATTCACTTATTCATATCCCCAAGAACCGTAATTCAATAAGCAATTGTGTTAACTCTTCATAGTATTCATCTTCATGATTTTCTAAAACAAATCATTGTAAGAAAATGTCTTGCTTTGGCATTTTAAAGTTGTCCTTCTACCCCTCCTGTGACATTTCTTGGAAACATTAGAAAGCGGGCGTATTTTTCTTCTTTCTCAAATCTGTAAGTCCTTTTGAAAGAGTCGGTTTGTTTGAAATTTGGTGAACTATCTGTGCAGTTTATGATTGCCATAAATTACGGTCCTCCATTTTATCATTAACCTCTCTCTCTCTCTCTCTCTCTCTCTCTTCTTCTTCTTCTTCTTCTTCTTCTTCTTCTTCTTCTTCTTCTTCTTTTTTTTTTATATCATCTTTGCTCCTCTTCTTCTTCTTCTCTTCTTTCTTCTTCTTCACTTCCTCTCTCATCTTCTTCTTCTCCCGGTCTATTTTCTTTCTTCCCTCCTCATTCTTCTCTCTCCCTCTCTCTTCTTCTTCTCTCTCCCTCTCTCTTCTTCTTCTCTCCCTCCTCTTTCTCTCCCTTCCTCATACTTACTCTCTCTCGTAATCTAACCCTTCCTGTCTAATTCTCTCCTTGTTTACTAACGGCGGAATTCCAATAAGCCTATTTCCTCCGCTTCGCTAGGAATTCTCTTAAGTTTGAACAACTAGGGTTATTGCATCCGTTTTATTCCGGCCCTTAGGCTCCCAGTCTCTTCCAGCCTCGTTCCTTTTGCGTCCCTTGTTATATAACCTGCACGTGAATATCTATCGAAAGAGTCAAAAGTGAAATAAGAAAAGAAGAATAGGATATGAGTATGATTGTAAAAAAAAACAGAAATCAAAACGAAAGGAAGAAATAAAGTAAAATAGGGGCGTGGGATTGATAAATGTTGTATTATCTCTTCAGGGAAGCCATTATCATCAACAGCTGTTACTGGATGTGACAGAATCCGGCCTCGACGGTGTTTACACAGGCGCGCCTCGATGGGTGTGGGCAGGAGGAGGAGGCGGAGGAGGAGGCGGAGGAGGCGGAGAGGCGCCGCTGCCGGGAGGAGGAGGAGGAGGTGGAGGAGGAGGAGGAGAAAAGGAAGAGGAAGCGGAAGCGGACGAGACGAGGCTTCGAGAAGCGGAAGCGCGAAGCGGCGCGGTCCGCCAGGAAGAGGAAGCGGAGAGGAAGAGGAAGAGGAAACGCAAAAGCGAAAGATAGCAGAGGAACAGAAGAGGAGAGGAAGAGAAAGACGCAGAGGCGAGAGGAGGCCGAGAAGGGATAAAAGAAGAACTATGAAGCATGAGGACGAGGAAGATGAGGTGTGAGGCGCGACGAAGACGGAAGACAGACGACAGAAGAAGAAGGAGGAGGAGGAGGCGGAGCAGCAGCAGGAAGAGGAGGAGGATCAGTAGGAAGAGGAGGAGGAGCAGCAGGAAGCAGAGGAGGAGCAGGAAGAGGAGGAGGAGCAGGAGGAAGAGAACAAGGAGGGGACGGAGAAGGGGCAGGAAGAGGAGGAGGAGGAGGCGCGGATAGGAAAAGGATGGGGCGAGGGGGAGCCTGTCTCTCGATAACACAGGAGAAAATGTCTGCTTATCATCGTTATTTTTTTCTCCATTTTCCCTTTCTCTTGATGGTTGTTCGCTATCTTATCATACCTCTTGCTCTTTCTCTCTTACTGTGTATACACACACACACACACACACACACACTCTCTCTCTCTCTCTCTCTCTCTCTCTCTCTCTCTCTCTCTCTCTCTCTCTCTCTCTCTCTCTCTCTCTCTTCTCTTCTCTTCTCTCAGTCTATAATATATATTATATCTATATTAAATATATATTCGATTAATATATATATATATATATATATATATTATCTATATATAAATATATATATAGATATACCCCTTATATATATATATATATATATATATATATAAGATAGATATATATATATATTGTATATATATATATAATTTATATATTGTATATATTATATTTTTATATCTATTAAATATATAATAAATATTATTATCTATACCATATGTTATATTTATCCGTAATAATCCTACACACACACACACACACACAAATATATATATATATATTATATATTCTAATATATATAATTCTATATATATACCATATTTTTATATATCTATAATGCTATTATAGATATATATTTGCTCTATATCTACTATATATGTATATATATATATATATATATATATATATATATCTCACTGTATAACACTGTATTTGTAGAAATGACTATATATATATTTATATAAATTATCTCTTATCTATATATA
>NW_028234422.1:39144117-39146617 GCF_977035675.1 Penaeus japonicus | reverse complement strand
GTATCTCCTCCGTACTCCCTCATGTACTTCCTTATCCCCCCCACCCCCGCCCCCCGCCCCTCAATTCTCATTTGTCACCTCTCATCCTTTACCCCTCCGCCTCTCCCTCTCGTCACACTTCCCCCCCCACCCCCACTCCATCTCCCCCCCCCCACCCCTCCCCCAACCTCTTCCTCTCGTCACACTTCCCCAACCCCCACTCCATCTCCCCCCCACCCCACCCCACCCCCAACCTCTTCCTCTCGTCACACTTATCCACACTTCTTCTCGCGTATACATAGAGTGAGGTTTCGGGCGCGAAGGGAAAAGACCTTTGATGTATTCGCTGGCGCACGTGGGCGGTCTCAAGGCGTTTGGGTATTTTTGATGTAGCGAAGGCTTTGTCTCCCTTTCTGTCTTTGTCTGTCTTTCTGTTATCTTTAATATATCCTGTCCCTCTGTCGCTGTTTGTCTGTTTGTTTGTTTCTTGGTTCGCACGGATGTATTTCTGTCATGATTTGTCAGTCTGTATATATGCATGTATGTAAGTATATAGTTATGCATGCATGAATGAATGACAGAATGAATGAATAGATGAATTAATGAATGAATTAATGAATGAATGTATTTATGTGTGTATGTATGCATGTATGTATGTATGTATGTATGTATGTATGTATGTATGTATGTATGTATGTATGTATGTATGTATGTATGTATGTATGTATGTATGCATGCATGTATGCATATAAGTGTGTATTTATGTAAGTGTAAATGAATGAATGAATAAATTAATATATTTATGTATGTATGTAAGTATGTATGTATCTATGTACTAAACAATACATCCTATAAAATCAAAACACTCAAGATACAAGCGACAAACGCCAAGCTTTCCTCAGCAAGATGTTCCTATTCACACGAATAAATGGCGGGCGGCACAGCGCTGGCAGTACAGATATAAAGGACGGTATTTCAGGGCATTACCTCCTGTTTCTTCCTTCGCCATCCTCTCCCTTCCTTTCTATAAACCCCATCCGCAACTTATAACCCTTGATTATGTGTTTGTTGTATAAACACACACACACACACACACACACACACACAAACACAAACACACACACACACACACACACACACACACACACACACACACACACACACACACACACATATATATACACATACATATACATATATATACATACACATACACATATACATACATATATATATATATACACATACACACATATATATATATATATATATATATATATATATATATATATATATATATATATATTTCAATCTTATTCCCATTCACCCATTTATGTATTCCTTCCTTCCTTCCTTCCTTTACTTCGCAGCGCGTGGCCAACATGGCTCCCGGCGCTCCGCTCCGGCTGTGAAGGGGCGGAGGAGCGCTTTATGGGAGGCCTAAACTTCCTCCCGCTCGCACGAAACGGAAGGAGGAGGAAACGTTTAACAATTCTAAAGAGAAAAAAAGGGAAGGAGGGGGGAGGGGGGCGGAGGAAGGTAGAAGCAAAGAGGTTCAAGAAGGAAAAGGAAAGAGAGAGCGAAATGGGCTTCCTTCGCATCCTATGGCGTTCTCATGACGGAGTTCTGACCTCCTTCTCTTACCCCCCCCCCTCTCCCCCTCCCCATGACGACATCACCCTTCCCCCCGCCTCCGATTTCCCCTATGGATACATTTTTATTCTCTTCCTCCTCCTATTCCTCATATTGCTCACCTTCTCCTCCTCTTACTCCTCTTCCTACTTTTTCCACTTCTCATCATCATAATTCCCCTCTTTCTTCCCTCCTCCTCCTCCTCCTCTTATTTCCCTTTCTCCTCCTCCTCCTCCTTCTCATCCTTTTTTCCCACTTCATCCTCCTATTTCGTCCTCTCTTCTCTCATACTTCTCTTTTTCTCTCCTCCACTCCTCGTCTTTTTCTTTCCTCCCTCCCTACTTCCGACCCTACTCCTTCCCCCGATCCTCCATCTCCTTTTTCCTTCCTTCCTCATTTTTCCTCCTTCCTATTCTCCTCTCCTCCCCCCCCCCCCTCTCCCCACATATATATTCTCCCAGCACCCCTACCCCCTCCCTCCCCCCGCCGTCCTCCCTTCCCCCCCAATAGCTTCCCCCTTCCCCTCCCTTCACACCCATTATTTCGACCCACTTAAGCGATGAACACTATAAGCTCACCCTGCCTGAAAATACATCAGGAAGGGAATATCTAGTCGTACTCAACGTTATGAAAATGAGTAACCTTTCCACGTATCTTTTCCGCATCGTTACTCACCCTCTGTATTGAGATACTCATAAACTTTCTTTCGAAAATAGTACGGGCCATTATTTCTCTTTCTTTGACGGGTAATAGTACATCGTATTGTTGTGTCCCTTATAAGAGGGGCCATTATATCGTTACTAGAGGGAGGCTGTGCACAGTGAGAGATGATAAAAAGATTTTCTCTTTCGTTTCGGCTATGTAGGTTAAGGCGGCATAGCATAGCACG
>NW_028234422.1:39117480-39119017 GCF_977035675.1 Penaeus japonicus | reverse complement strand
TCTCTCGCCAGGACAACCCGCCCTATGCGTTAAGTGAAGCAGGCTTTTATTCAGAGAAATCCTCGCCGGAAGGAGCGCAGGGGCGAGGCAGAGGTCATCAAAAGATTGATATCAAGCGGGAATGAGGTTGAAGGTGAGATGGCGAACGGGGTTTCCGCATGAAGGCCGCGAGCGACGCAGGTCATCTGAGCTCAGTTATCGATCTTATTTTCTTGTCTCTTCCGCTTTTCTTTTCTTCTTTTGGGGGGAGACGTCGCTCGAGGAGGAGGAGGAGGAGGAGGAGGAGGAGGAGGAGGAGGAGGAGGAGGAGGAGGAGGAGGAGGAGGTGGAGCAGCAGCAGCGCAAGAGGTTAGAGGGAGGGGCGGGGGGAAGGGGGGAAGGGGGGAAGGAGGGAAGGGGGTCGTAGGAAGAGGAGTGTTATTGTTGTTGGTGGCGCGTCTGGTTCCCTCGTGACCACTCCGTCAGGAGAGGAAATGGAACGTTCGCCAGTGTATAAAAGGGACGAAAGCTACAAGGAAAAAATGTATAGATAGCCCCCCTACATTGGGGAGAAGAATAATATTATATATATATTATTATATATATAGAGATATATAATATATATATTTATTTAGATTATATATATATATTTGTGTGTGGGTGTGTGTGGTGTGTGGGTTGTGTGTGTGTGACTGTGTTGTGTGTGTCTGTGTGCGTGTGTGTGTGTGTGTGTGTGTGTGTGTGTGTGTGTGTGTGTGTGTGTGTGTGTGTGTGTGTGTGTGTGTGTGTGTGTGTGTGTGTGTGTGTGTGTCCAAATGCATATGTAAAATCCGAGTGTTGTGATTGCGTGTTGTTTATCAGCGTTCGAGCGACGAGGTGGGCGTGGGCAAGGTAGACTTAGGACTTGTTTTGATCCGAGCTTAACCATGCCATTCTAATTATATCTCATTCGCTTTGATATCTCTGTGATATTCTTTTCTTTCGGGGGGGGGGGAGTCACTGAGGGGGTTAATATTGTCAATATTTGTCGGAAATGTATGGAAATAGTGGCTGCCATTTTGATTCTCTCTCTCTCTCTCTCTCTCTCTTCTGCTCCTGTCTCTCCATCTCTCTAGCGCGCTCTCTCTCATCTCCCGCTCTCTTTCTTCTATGCTTCTTCTCTCTTCGGTTCTCTCCTCTTCTCTATTAACTCTCGCTCTATCTATCTATCTCGCTCGCGCGAGTCTCCGAGAGATGATACTCTTTTTCCCGATCCCTAGTTTCGCTTATATACTAACGCAGGGGACAACCAACACGGGGACCCATCTCTCCATCACTGTCTCTTTCACTTGCTGCCTTCCCCCGTTTCTTATCATTTTCCTCTTTCTTTCTCTTCCTTCCTCTTCTTTTTCTCTCTATCTTTTCTCGCCATTTCTTTCCTCTTCTCCTCTCTCTCTTTTTCTCTCTTTCTCTCTCTTCTCTCTCTCTCTCTCGCGCTCTCTCCGCGAGGCGCTCTTTCTCTCTCTGCGCGCGATCTCTCCGCGCACGCTCCTTCTCCCTCTCTTTTCTTTCTCAATCT
>NW_028234422.1:39097480-39099980 GCF_977035675.1 Penaeus japonicus | reverse complement strand
TGTTATCCTTTACCATTATTGTTATTGCCATTATTATTATTGCTATTATTATCATTATTATTATCATTATCATAATTATAATTATCATCATTATGTAAAAGAAAGGTATGAATGAGACTGAATATCTAAAACACGCAAGAGATGTATTTGACGCGTTTCGACGGAGGTCTTTCTCAAAAATACATTCATACCTTTCTTTTACATTTGTCGCTATGAACTCTGTTCATCATCATTATTATTATCATTATCAAAATTATTATTATTATTATCACCATTACTATAATTACCGTTCCTTTTTTATCATCATTATCATAGATGTTTATCTCATTAACCTTATTATAATTATCATAGTTATTATTATCCTCATCCTAAGAACAATAATTAGAATACTATGAATAATAACGATAATAATGCTAACTAATGATAATAATATCATCATTATCATCACATTATGATTATTAGTACTATTATTACTGTCATTATCATCGTTATTTTTCTAATTGTTGTTGTTGGTTTTGTTATTATCATTTTCATTATTATTACTACAATCCTTATATGCCATCTGACGGACTTTCTCAAAATTGTAATCACAATAACAATAGTATAGAGTCCACATCACCACATTATATTTTGTACACTCACTATTACGGAATATTATAGTATTTTGAGGGCAAAAACAACTTTTTTGTGATAGTTTTATTTTCGTAAACAAATAAGGAGTGCAAAACACAGTTATACTTGCATAGGGTCACATTGCACTCTGGTTCACCTGCCTCTTCTCATTCTGGTTGCATTTCCTGCACCGCCGGTTTTTAGAACCGGATTTCGTTATCTCGTTGTATGGCACTGCTCTCTAAAGTTAGTGCTTGGTAACGGCCGTGGATGGGCACCATTTAAGGATTCCTTTCCCGGTGGTGCTAGGAGAGAGTGGTGCCAGCTATGTCTGGGATTCTAAATTGTAGTTATAGTCATGATAACGATAATCTCCATCGTCCGTCTATAAATAAAACTACTACTCAAAGTACGGTTAAAAAAAAAAAAAAAAAAAAAAACACTGATAAGTAAAGCAAGAAAAAAATACCCGCGTCGGCACGTTCACGTTAACCTCGGTATGATATCTTACTGTCAGCATGTTTACGTCGCCCGTATTCAACAGGTTGAGAAGGCTGTGTACTTTCTGATGGCTTAGAAGGGTTCTGAACCCAATATGTAAGCACTTTTAGGAACCTTGAATCCTGTTTCAACCCCTATTAATGCCTTGGTTTCACACAGTTTGAAATGGTTGGTGAATCCAAACAGACCAACTTTGGAAGCATGTACGCATGTATGTTAATAATCTTTCATGGCGTTATTAGGGACCCAATAGGGTAGATTGTAATAATAACTAGGATTTTTTTCCCCACATGATCCGCACATTCCTCATACTATATCATGGTTATGTGGAAATGTAGCATATAATCTTATCCACTGGGGTGAGCATTGTATTAGTTATTATTCAACCTTCGAAATAGGATCGCAAACAGACGAAAGCACGGAGCTACGGACAATTCTGATCTCGCTTTGATGACGTAAAGCTAACATACTTACATAACTATATTGCAATTTACCATATTAGACCATAATCTTATTATGTCTCTCTCTCTCTCTCACACTCTCTATCTATCTATCTATCTATCTCGTGTGTGCGTACTTCTGTAGAACCTATTATAAGCGTTTGATAAGTGTTCACCTATGTCATCTTGTGTTATTGATTTCCAGCCCTATAAGGATTGCAGAACTTTGCTAACCTGGGTTCTACAATTAACAATCCGAATAGTTCATTCCAGGAAATGAAATGGTAACTGCCGATTGCACGCATAACAATGCAAATGGTTGAAATCTGGGAAAGTATGAATGTTAGCAACGAACTAAAGGCTGCAGCGAACCACATCATTTGCCATCGCCATATATGGGTATGAATCGTGGGCTTGGGTACTGGAGACCATCGGTACAAGGTGCATACTAAGGGTGCGGTTGGTCCTCAGGACATCCTACTCGTGGAGGTAGCAGAAGGACGACGGAGAGGCCGGCCAGCAACATCTTGGTTCGATGACAACACCGATGGACAGGTGTGAGGTGTGAGCTGGAGCTAGAACTGCCGTTGATAGGATCATATGGAGGGACTTGGCGACAACGTCAGCGCGGAACACGCTATCTGACTAGAGGATTTAATGAAACCATCGCTGCTTCGTAATTAGAGGACATGGTGCGTGTTAATGTGATGCCTGAGGCATGGTATACTTTATTTATTTTCGCAGATGTTGGCGTGCAGCTTAACCATAACTCTTGATACATGGTTCTTTACATTTTTTTTATCCATTCCTCTATTATTCCGTAGTACTAAGTTTCAGGAATAATGTTTTGAGAAATGATGATTAAGGAACTCGCCAGCTTGCTCATCTACAAGCTTTGGAATGAAAGAGACGAGGCTTGTTACACTTAAAATTGCTAAATGTAAAGT
>NW_028234422.1:39089980-39092480 GCF_977035675.1 Penaeus japonicus | reverse complement strand
GTGCTAGCAAGTGTAGTCATATACGCTCACCAGACATGAGGCAATGTTGTAAGTAAAGTTTTGTTTACTTGTATATATGTCTGATTATATGTTATGCTTTGATTGCTTCATATTTTAGTATTTTCAAGAAGAACTTTGTTTTATGATAAATATTGTATTATGTTTTTCATCTTATGTTCTGTTATGTTATTGTAAATTTGTGATACATAGGACTGAAACAATGTAGATTTATTTGAGTGAATTATTATCTTCTTTTTCTTATGTTACTTTTTAGATTTTTAAGGTTTAAATAAATTGATTACGGCAAACCTTGCGTTTTTTTTTCTGGTGACCAAGCGTACAATCATTATCATTATTATTCTTTTTGCTATTATTTTCATTATTACCGGATTTATTGTTATCATTGCTATCGTTATCAATGCCACTTTTGTGAGCATCATTAATATCATTAATTATCCTCATTATCTTTATTGTTATCATTATCCTTATCATCACAATCATTATTATCATCCCTATTATTATTTCATTATCATCCTCATCATCCTCATCATCAATTTTATTATTATCATTGTCATCACCATTACTATCATCATTATTACTTTCATCACCATTATTGTTACCATCTTTATTGGAGAAATGTAGCACACGATAATTTCCTTCTATAGCTCTATGTCCTTTTTTCTTTTTTTTTTAGATCTAGTTATTTTTATTATACAAAATTTGGTATCTGAAACGATGACAGTGCGCTTTCTATGAAATTTTGATGGGGATATTACCTCATTGATTAACAGAATAACGGTACTATTAGTATTTCCCTTCAGTTATATTCTAATTGATGAATAGCAAACACACAGCCCTCCCCCTCCCTCGTCCTCCCCTTCCCTATCCCCTGCCCCTCTTTTCTCCCTATTCCCCAACCCCTCCCCACTTTTCTTCCTCTTCCCCAATCGCTCCTCTCCCTCCCCCATTCTTCAACCTCTTCCCCTCTTCGCCCCACCCATTCCCGAAAAAAAAAACACTATCAAATGAACAGCGAAGAAGAATTAAAAGGATAACTCTCCCCTTTTCGCTCCCGGCAATCTAGTTTAGTGGAAAGAGAAAATCCGGAACATAATTTAACGTCAGTAAATTATAGCAAACTGTCGATATTGTGTGCACGTTCATCAGAAGGCTAAAATCTCCCACCTGTAGGCTGCCTGTGTCGCAATTGCAGCGATCATTCGTTGTGAGAGCAACAAAGCTGAAATGTTTTGATATCAGAAGCACTGTCGTTGATGATGGTGATTGTGGTGGTAGTGGTGATGTTGATGATGGTGATTGTGGTGGTAGTGGTGATGTTGATGATGGTGATTGTGGTGGTAGTGGTGATGTTGATGATGGTGATTGTGGTGGTAGTGGTGATGTTGATGATGGTGATTGTGGTGGTAGTGGTGATGTTGATGATTGTGATAGTAGTGGTAGGAGTAGTAGTAACAGTAGTTGGAGTAAGGTTCATGATGATAATGATGAAGATTGAAAAGACAAAACAAAACAAAACAAAATTAGATAACAAGTAACAAATGAAATAGTTGTATCATTACATGATGGTGATGATAGTAGTAATAATAACAATAACTTTGTAATAGCATGAATGATGAAGAAGTTAATGATAAAAAGGATAATGATATTTTCAACACGAATAGTTATGGCAACAATAGCATTTACAGTATCATTAGTTTTATTGATCATTATCATCAATACCTCTTTTACACCTATTGTCAATGCTATTTTCGATGTCATTGCCAATATTGTCATTATCATCATCACCGTCACAAATATTCTCATCATAATTTTGTTCATCATCCTCATTTTCATCATGGTCATCAAACCATCAAAATCTTCATGATCGTTATTATTGTTGTTTTATTAACAATATTAACATTATCTGTATTATAATTATCAATTTCATGGTCAATGCCTTTGTTATTGATGTTCTATTTTACAGTTATTCCCACATCGTCATCAGATATAACGTTACCGACATTATGATGCTTGGTTTCTCACTTTGGTCATTCATGTCCCGTTGTTATTGTTTGTTATGAATAGAATTATCAATATTGTTTTTGTTTTTGTTTTATTCATTGGTGTTACGTTAGATAAGTTTTTAACGTCTTTGATAATTGATTCATTTTTGTTTTCGTTGTATCACTGTTATCATTATCACCAACAGATGCATTCATATTACTTATCTCTTCATATATTTATCATCGTGATTACCATTGTGCCTCTGATCCCACCGAATAAATGATATTCAATAAATATATATGATATTTCTTTGCTAAGACTTTCACTTTCCACTCATTAAAATACGATCACCATACATTTCACCATTTTTTAAATATATAAAGCACTTCATTTATGAGGAATACTTCTTATGTCTGGGATTACGGGAGTCGCGTTTCTTTTGTTTGGATTTTGGCGGGAAAACAAAAGACTAAAGGGCGACATTGACTGGGCGGGT
>NW_028234422.1:39062480-39067480 GCF_977035675.1 Penaeus japonicus | reverse complement strand
TTCATACATGCAAACACACAAACTCACCACACACACACGCACACACACACACAACACATACACACACACACTCAAAACTCACAAACACTATCACACACAAAACACACACTCCCACTCAAATCTCAAACATTCACACACACAAACACGAAACTACAATCAGCACACACCCCACACCCACACACACTACACACAACACACGACACACACTAACCCACACACACACCACACACGACACTCACACACACACACACACACCCCCCCCCACACACACAACACCAACCACACACACACCCCCCCCCCCCCCACCCCCCCAACACACACACACACACACACACTCACACCACAGCCCCACACACATTACACACATACACATAACACACACACACCACGACCACACACTCACACACACCCACACACACACACACAAACACACCACACACACACACACACACTACACACACACACTGACAGGCACACAACACACACACACCCACACACACCGACACACAAACACACCACCACACACAGCACACACCAACACACACCCCCACACGCACACACTTCCAACCAACCCACATACACACAAAACACACACACACACACGACACACACACACCCACACAGCGACAAGCAGACAACCAACACGACAAACACACACACACGACTCAGACACACACACACACACACACTACACACTACTACTACACCCACACAAACCACACACACTCCACCACACACGACGAGCACACGACACAAATCCACACATACACACCACACACACACACACACACACACACACACACACGACACACACCTCACACCCACACACACACACACACGAAACGACACACAGACACACCACACTACAGCACACAGCATACACACACACACACCCAAAACCATGCCACACACACTCACACACACTACACACTCACCCACACACACACACCACCACACACACAAACAAAACAAACACACACACCAAAACACTCACACACACAACACAAACACACAACACACACACTCACACACGGACACTACACGCACACACACACACACACCAACCACACACTCACACACACACACACACACCACACACACACCCACCACACACACAACACTACAGCGACACATACGACCCCACACTCCCCACTCACCCCACGACATACACACACACCCACACGAAACACAAATATACATGATATACATATAATATAGAGATATATATACACCCACACACAACACACACACACACACACACCACACACGACACAAGACACACACACACACACACACACACACACCCGACACTCACACGGAATTCACACACAATCACGAAACATCACACATCCTCACAAACAACACACCCACCCTCCACACTCTCACACACACCACACTCACCACATCACTCACTACACACACACACACTTTCTCTACACACACTCCACCACACCTCACCAGCACTCTGCACAACACACACCACTCACAAACACACACACCACACATACACTACCACTCACACACACACACACACCACACGACACACCACAGCACACACACACACAACACACACATGACAGCACATCAACAGACACACACACACACACACAGCACACATACACACATACAGCAGGTGCAAACACTACACTCACTCACTCACTCACTCACTCACGTACGACTCACCATATATACACCCACACACACGAACTACTCACAACAACACACAAACACAAATAACACACAACACACACACACACCCACCCAAGCACATACAGCACACACACCCACACATACACACACACCCATACATCACATGAACATACACATACACTGACACATACAAATACACACCCACCCCCCCCACCCCACCACCCACCCACACACCTACATACACAAACCCAACAAAACAGCACTCCACACACATATACAGCATCACGACCACACACACATACTCACACACACACGATCACACACACACAAGACACACACACCCACACACTCACCCTTCCCCCCACACCCAATGGCTCCATCCACCACTTACACAAATCCGTGCCATATACCGACTACTCAAAACGCTCCAAATTCCCCATCCTCATAACCACCAACCATTGAAATAGGCCTAATGCTAATATTTTCTATATGTATTATGCCCATCACATTAGTTATTTTCTTAGTTGAATGACCATACACACAACAAACATCACACTCAAACTCAACACACAAACACTCACACACACAATGCACACACACTTCAGACGACACACATTGCGACACAGACAAACCCACACGAAGTCACTCCGACAAACTCTCACACACACACACACTCTCACTCACGACACACACACGACCCCACTCACACACACATAGGACACACACACATCAACATACAACCTACCACAACACACAACACACCCACACACGACACACACACTCAGCACACACACCACGACACACACACCACACACACTCCCACAACACACTCACACGCAACACACACATTACTACACTCACACATACAACCACACAAGCATACCCCCACACACACACACACGACAACACACACACACTCGAAAAACTAGAACACAACTCACACACACACCGAACCCACCCAACACCCACACTCCCACACACACACCACACACACACACACAAACACACCACACACACTATACACACGCCATTCACACACTACACACACACACACACACACACACCCCCACACCACCCCACACACACACACCCTCACACACACATCACACAGCACACGGTTACACTCACAAACACCCACACTCAACTCACCCCCCCACATACACACCCAAATATACACACACATACACACACACACCCACACACACCACACACACCACACACAACACACACTCACAACACACACACAAAACATACCATACACACGAAGGATACACATAGCAGCCACATACAACACACACACACACACACACACTGACACACCACACCACACACACCCCCACACTCTTACACACACATACACAACACATACACATACACCCACGATAACACATATATACATACACACACCTACACACACACACACACACACCCCCACTCACACACACACACAAACACAACCACTCTCACACACACACACAAACACACCCACACCCCACACACACCCACACCCACACACACACACACACACACACACACACACACCACGCACACACACACACACACAAACGCTACACACACACACCCACACCCACACACACACACACACACACACACAACACACACCACTCACACCCCACACACCCATGGTGTGTGATTAGGAGGTTGGGGGGGTGGTTACACCTCGCCATCAATACACACACACACACTTATACACAAAACACGCACAAACACACACACACACAAAACGTTACACACACACCAGAAACACTCACACTCACACACTCACACACATGTAAACACACTCACACACCCACACACACAAAAATCCACACAAACACAAACACACACACACAACACAACACACACACACCCCCCCCACGAACATACACATTCACACACACAACACACACTCACCTCAAAACAACACGATACACGACACGACACGACACACACACACACTACACACACACACACACACACGACACCCACAACCCCCCCACACCACACACTACACACACACACACACACACACACACACACACACGTCACCCACACACCCCCACAACACATACACACACAAAAACTAACACCACACACACACGCACCCCCATCTAACCATCCACACCACAAGCACACTCCCTCAACCCATTTACACTAGAATAGGACTAAGGCTTCCTATCTCTCTGCGGATACGTTCGACAAAAATTCTCTAATAACTGTAAAAACTAAAAAAAACAAAAACACACTGAGTAAATACACATCATAACCAAAAAACACACAATAAAATTATCACATTCTACACTCCATCTATGTATTACACACACACTCACCCACTCACACAACACAAAAAGACACACACAAACAACTCACTCACACACTCACTCACACACACAGCACACATGTACACTACACTCAATCACTCACTCACGCACCACTCAATGTCGTACAAACAATTACACACACTCACACATCACACACACACTCACACAACACACACACGACTCCCACACACACTCACTCACACATCCCACCTCACTAACTCACAAACACACACACCACACGACACACACACACATCACACTACACACACACATACTCACCACACACACACACCCACACACAACCACTACACAAAACGACGACACACACACACACACACTCACACCACACACACATACACTCACACAACCACAAACACACACACACACACTCACACAAACACACTCACACACACACACACACACAAACCAACCCTTACACACACACTCACACACACACACACACAACACTGACACACAACACACACACACACACACACACACACCAGCACATACACTACCCACACACACACACTACACGACAACACACCACACACACACACACACAAACACAACAATACACATACATACACGACACACACACACACACACACAGGCATACATCCACACACACACACACACACACACCACACACAACCACTCACACACACACACTACACACACAGCACACACACACACACATAACGGCTCACACACCACTCACACATACACACCTACACACACACACACGACGACACACACTACACTCACATACACACGACCCACACACCACACTCTCGACACACACACTACACACACACACACACACACACCACACAACCAACACGACAACACACACACAACACACACATACAGCACACACACAGCACACACATACACACACACCCACACACACAAACAAACACACACAAACACCACACCAAACACACCCACACACACTCTCCACCCACATACATACACACCCATCCACACACACACACCACACAACACACACGACACACACACACACAC
>NW_028234422.1:39039980-39042480 GCF_977035675.1 Penaeus japonicus | reverse complement strand
TTGCAATAAATGTTAATAATGATTATTACCAATGGTAAATGATAAAATGATAATGACAAGAACAATTAAGATTAATAAATGATTAATAGATAATGATAATAGCAACAATAATATCATGCCAGTAAGAATAAGAACAACAAGAAAACCACACGGCGTGAAGAAGAATAAAGGGCAAGATAGGAAAGATAACCACACAATATAACTCTCGGGAGTTCATTTAACACCGGCATCTCCTACATGATAAAGACTTGTAATGTTTACAGTTTCTGATTATTGCTGTTATGGTTAATTCAATGTTTCTTGGTAGATTAATTGTCTGGTGTCCTGCCATTGTCTAAAACTTTTTATTAACGTATACTAGTAAAAAAGATATTTATATGCTTGATGGATTTCCTGAATATTACTATAGCTCATTTGCAATTGCATCATTCAAGGTTTCAATTCAGCGTTGAATAAAATGATAATGAGAATGATCGAGATTTTGAAATCAATATTGTAATGCTAACGATAACAACAAGAATAACAATGATGATATCAACATTAATAATCATAATAATGATGGTAATGATAATAATAATGATTATGGTAAGGGTAATGATGATAGTAGTTATTATCATAATGCTTAGGGTCATAACTATTGTTATTGTTACTTTTACTAGAAGTAGCAGGAGTAGTAGTAGTAGTAGTAGTAATGCTATTGTTATTGTACCATTATCACCTTCATTATCATTATCATCATCATCATCATCTTCATTTTCTTTTTCTCCTTCACCTTTATCATCATCTTCATCTTCATCTTCATCATTATCACCGTCGTCGTCATCATCACAACTATCATCAGTATTATTGTTTTTATTTTTATCATTATTACTGTTATCATAACCATTATTAGCATTATTATTATCATCATTATTATTATCATTTGTGTCACATTACTATCATCATTATCATTATCATTACTATTATTATTATTATTAATAATATTAATATTACTATCATCATCATAATCATTATTATCAAAAATTGTATTATCATCATTATTATCATCACTGATGATAGAGATAATGCTAATAATAATGCTTATTACTATTATTAGTGTTAGTCATTATCATTATGATAATCCTTTTCCTATCGTCATCCCCATTTTGATTAACATGACTATTAATACAACCTTTATCATTATAATGGCTCCAGCCTTTACAGCCATCGGAAATGAATTCACACACAAAAGGATTCAAAATCAAGTCGATTTCACTTAAGCTTTACCTGCATGTTGTCTTGAGGAAAGAGATATATCAAGGAGGCGATTATGTGAACACATAAATTTTCTGGAGTGAAGCGGAACAGACTAAGAGAATCCAATTTTGGTTTGGATTCTCTTCCTCTTGAGGTGTTACAGTGTGTTTGTGTGTGTGTAGGATTGTGGTTTAGAATTGAAATGTATGAGGTTATGGTGATGACGGAGGTGATGATGATGTGGTAAGGTGATAAAATCATAAATATGATAATCATATTGATAATGATGTTTTTTTTCGAATATGTTGATAATGCTAAAAAGGGTAACATCAATACTGACTATAATGATAATGATAAGTATGTTTACGATGATGATGATGATGATGAGGAGGAGGAGGATAATTGTCCTGGGACCTCCATTCTACACTCTTGATTGTGATGCACTGTCTCTGCTTGACACATTCTTCCATGTTTGTACCCCTGATTCCTTAGGGGCGACATCCCATGATTATATGATGGAGTCATGGTTCTCCTTGATGTTTGGTCACTGATACGTGCGCGTGATGAAGTTATTTATGTATCAAAGAATAAATATTTAGGCACATCAACTGCCTGATGTAAAGAAAACTATTGTAAGCGGAATAACACACTGCTGTTTTCACACTGGTCACAGACTAACGCCTCAATGACACCTCAGAATCTTGGTCACTTCCCTCACTCTCACACCATACTGTTCACATGTCACATCTACAGGGTCTCATGCAGGACACCCGATTTCCCATACTCCCCCGCACACCCATTCTTTACTCATTCCCCATTGAATGGAAAATCCCACTCTCAGATCTCACTCACTCACACATCCGAGACTGTACGTCCTCCCGTTGTTTGTTGTTTTTGTAGATCCCATGTTATACCTCCCCGGCTGACTTTATAGTCCCTATTTGCATCACCCATTCGCACGCCCTTGCAGAGCCTCCATCATTACAGGGCGTCTTGGACACATGCAACAGTGGTAGTGATAATTTCGCTACCCGCCAGGTTACTGACGCTATATATATCAGCAGGAAATGCCAACGCTGAAATGGGGGATAACCAAACGATGTTTCTAATAGCGTGGTTAAGAAGTGGCCGTGTGGCATGTTTGCTAGGGACGTGACTGGACGTGGCGTTGGAAGTAGATATATTAGTAAAGCTTGAAGTATACTATTATCGACCACGACTACGTCCAGTATATCGTCAGGAATAATAATGACTTTAGGAAACT
>NW_028234422.1:39027480-39029980 GCF_977035675.1 Penaeus japonicus | reverse complement strand
TAAGAATACGAACAATGATGATGATGGTGATGATAATAATGATTAAACATAAAAATAATATATAACAATGGCAATAACAACAATAATGATGAAGATGAGGAAATATATGATAATGATGATTATGATTATCATAATGAGAGTAATAACAATAGTAATAATAAGTAATAAGAATAGTAATAATCATTGTGATGATAATGATAATAATAATCAAAATGATAATGATAAAGCTAATAATGCTGCTGATGATGATGATAATTGTAATGATGATAATAATCGTTATAGTGATATTAATAATAATTGTAATAGATTTATGATGATAACGATGATGATGATAAAAAAACTAGTTAGCAATATGGATACTGATTATGAAATTGATAATGATGAGAATAATAATAGTCATAATAACAATGATTATAAGAATGGTAATAATAATAATGGTGATGATATCAATGATGATCATGATGATAATAAAGATAATGATAATAATGGTAATCATGATAATGATAATAAAACAATGAAAATGATAATATTAGTAATGGTAATAACAGTATTAACGATTTTTTTTTCTTAGAAAAGTTGAAGACAGTGAAAAAAGAAAATGAAAAAGGGGTGGAGGGAGGAAGGGGATAAGAAAGTGAAGGGAAGTTCACATCGAAAGTCCGCTGGAATCTCGCGCAAGGGGAACGAGAAGCTGAAGAGTGATATCGGCTGACGAGGGGAGAAGAACAAGAGGGAGTGTTATGACCACTTGGAGCGGTGTGCAAAGAATGAACGCGGGCGAGAGAGACGAGGTACAGCTCCGTGACCGAAATGGAGGGGAGGGGGATAGAGGGAAGGGAGAGAGGGGGAGGGGGGACAAGAGAGGTGGGTGGGGGCAAAGGGAAGAAGGAAGGGAGGGAGGGAGGGAAGAGGGGATGAGAGAGGAGGGGAGGTGGGCGAAGGGGAGAGGAGAATAAGGGAAAGAAGAGAGACGGGGGGGGGGGGATGAGAGGAAGAGGCAGGGGAAGAGGGAAAGAGGGGGCAAATGAAGAGGAGAGGAGTGGGGAAAGGAAAGAGGTGAGATAAGGGGGAAGAAGAGGAAGAAGAGGACACGAATGAGGGCAGGAGGAGGAGGAGACGAAAATGAGAGAAAGAGGGGAGGTGGGGGGAGGGAGGAATGAGGAGGACAAAGGAGGAGAGGAGCAAGTATAGAAAAGAGGAGAGGGGCAGGGGGAGAGAGAGAAAGGGGGGGAAAAAAGGAAGGCTGGGTGGGAAAAGGAAGGCAAATGAAAACATTGAAAACGGGTATCATGAAAGAAAGGAAGAAAAGATTCACGTATATGGAAGTTCAAGGGGACTGGTATGTAAAACACTTGAATGAGATATTAAAATGACAATAAAAACTACACTACTAAGATGAGACAACGGAAAGGCCAGAGAAAGGATAGAGAAACGGAAAAAAATATGAGGAAGATGATCTTGAAACACCATGTATATTGTGCCTAACTGCGTCTTCACAGATACTAAACAAAACAATAATAAGAAGCAATGAAAATAAATATATATATAACGTATTATGCTTCACCTAATCCAGATTTTATCAGCTCTTTTTCGACACGTGCACAAATTTACTCCTTTGTCGAAAGAAAAAGATGTAGAAAAATATCAAAGTCACAAGATCATCGATCAAAATTTATGTAGACAGAAGAACTTCAGAAAAGGAAATTGGGTTTGATCAAAGCCTCAATGGAGCCGTTTCGCGGGAAACAGTAATTTATGTCTTTGTAGTTTCAACAGGTATTCCCTTCAATATGTATATACAAATATATATACATATTTATATAGGTGTGTGTATATATATGTGTGTGTATGTGTGTGTGTGTGTGTGTGTGTGTGTGTGTGTGTGTGTGTGTGTGTGTGTGTGTGTGTGTGTGTGTGTGTATGTATATGAATATACATGTATCGACCCCTTTCCTCTCCCGTCTCATGGTCCCCTCACCTTCTGTTCCCTCCCACAATACTTCATCCTTTCTCCGTCCCTTGTTCCGAACCTCCCGGGATCGCTGTCCCAACAGATCACACACTGACACACTTGCTGGGAATCACAAACTATAATAAATCCTTGGCCAAAGGTCTTGCAGTGGAGTTCAACACTGCCTTTGCGATATTTTTTTGTTTGACGAGTATCACGGTCGAGAAGAAAATACCTGTAGTAAAGGATTTAAGTGCAACATTGAAAAGGATATTGTTTTACTGTTTCAACAGAGAGAGAGAGAGATAGGGGAGGGGTGGAGTTAGAAGAAATAAATAAAGAAAGTGATGAATAGAGAAGCAAGTTTGAGAGAGCGAGAATAAAGACAGACACAGAAAGAGATTGTGTTACCAGAGCATTCTCAGCTAAAGATAGGATTTAACGAAGAGACCCTCGGACGGTTTGATTGACAAGAAAATTGGCAAGTGGTCAGGGGGAAGGAGAGTGAATGCAGCCATCCGAGCAAACGCTAACTTTAAACCCTGTCAA
>NW_028234422.1:38977480-38979980 GCF_977035675.1 Penaeus japonicus | reverse complement strand
GTGACAAGTGTGGATATGACCCACAACAGTAAAATGGCTTGGAAAACAATGAATAAGCTAAACAGCTTAAATTCAAAACCAAGCACAGCCGCAGCAGTGACTCCTAACCAAGTTGCCCATCAACTATTGGTTAACAGAAAACCACTGCAAAGAGAAAAGGGCTATTTGAAGAAAATGAAGGAGCAGATAAGTGAAGTTCTCCAGGTGCCCAATGATCTTTTCCCCCCCTTCTCGATAGAAGAACTAAAGAAGGGCATGAAAGACCTTAAGGCCGAGATGATCCAGCACTTAGGGCCTAAAGCTCTTGACTGGACTCTCATGCTATTTAACAGCTGTGCAACCGAATACTGTATACCCAGGATATGGAGAAGAGCAAAGGTTGTTGCCCTCCTTAAACCTGAGAAAGACCCCTCACTCCCAACAAGCTACCGTCCAATATCTCTCCTCTGTGTACTGTACAAATTATATGAACGTCTAATTCTGGCACGAATTTCACCAACAGTAGAAAACCAGCTTTCTTTGGACCAAGCTGGCTTTAGAGAAGGTCGCTCATGTTCTGGTCAGGTACTTAACCTAACCCAATTCATTGAGGATGGATATGAAGCTGCAAAGACAACCGAGACAGTACTTATAAACCTGACAGCAGCAAATAACACCATCAACCATCGAGCATTGTTACTGAAAGTCGGCCAGATGATTAAAAACACCAAGGTTGTTCATATAATTGAATCACTTTTAAGGAATCGACGATTCTTTGTGGAGATGGATGGAAAGAAGAGTCGGTGGCGGCCACAAAAGAACGGCCTGCCACAGGGATCTGTCCTTGCACCGGCTTTGTTCAACACCAATGATCTCCCATCATTCATGGATATCCGCAGATTCATCTATGCGGATGACCTTTGTCTTGCTACTCAAGACAAAAGCCACACAGTGATTGAGAGGAGGCTATCCGACGCCCTTAATCTTCTCCCTGGTTACTACAAAAAATGGTCCTTAAATCCCAATCCTGGAAAGATCAAGGTGTGTAGTTTCCATCTCAACAACTGAATGGCCAAAAGCACCTTGAAGATCCAATGGGAAGGAAAACAGCTGGAAAACACACCAACACCAGTGTATTTAGGCATCACATTGGATCGAACCCTGTCTTTTAGGGCCCATGTTGAAAAAGTCCGCAAAAAACTGTCTCCACGATGCAACTTGATTAGCTTGCTAGCTAACTCAAGTTGGGGAGCGGACCCTGAAATGCTTCGCACAACATTGCTTTCGTTATGCTATTCCACGGCCGAGTACTGCACTGCTGTCTGGTGCCGCTCTGCACATGCCCACCGTGTGAATGCAGAATTAAATAGAGTGTGCTGAACAATAACTGGGAACCTTAAGACCACCCCTTTACCGGCACTCTACAGATTAAGTGGTATATCCCCACCAGAAGTGCGATGGGAGACTATAGCATGTACAGAGCATTCTAAACAACTAAGCAACACAAGGCA
The DNA here is from genome assembly GCF_977035675.1 of Penaeus japonicus. Lineage (NCBI taxonomy): Eukaryota > Metazoa > Arthropoda > Malacostraca > Decapoda > Penaeidae > Penaeus > Penaeus japonicus. The sequence goes on along the minus strand of NW_028234422.1, from coordinate 38,978,490 downwards.
CCCTCTATACAACCATCAAGAAGTTGCAAAACGCTTAAAATCACGTGGGAGTTTCACAACAGTGGCTGGCCTCCCTAATATAACTCCACAATCATATAGGATATCATAGTGGAATGAAATAGATCCACATACTACAAATGTAGCACTGCCAGACCCAAGCGAGTGCCTACCACCTGGCACAGAGTTGCCCCGCGTGCAATGGATAACACTCAATAGAGCTAGGGCAAAAGTGGCTAGAACTGGGGATAATATGGTAAAATGGGGGCATTCAGTCAACTCAGAATACCCTTGTGGAGCCGAGATTCAAACAATGGAGCACATTATGTCATCATGCTCATTGAGTCCAACCTGTACTGACAATGACCTGAAGGTCGTCAATGACACTACCCGATGTTGGCTTGAGAGATGGAGCGGCAAGATATGATGATGATGATTAGCTTCTTTATTTCGTGGGTAATATATGGTTTGTTTATGTGTTGTGTCTTAATTCTTTTATGTTTTATGGGAAAATATTGGCTAAAAATGGTGTAAAATTTATTATGGAACTGGAAAAAGCCTTCATCAACTTCAGTTGAGGTAAAGCAGTTAAGCCAATCGACGTTTTCAACAATTGACAAAAAGTTATCTAAATTTGCATAACTGAAATCTCTGAATTTTATGACAGAAAGTGTTAGGTGTTTGGGGAGAATCTCTGGATTGAAAACAAGAAAAGACTGGGAAGTGATTAGATACTGAAGAATAAACAATACCATTCATCAAATTATGATATCATTTGTCCATATTTGGTCTAAAAGTGTGGCTGTGTTTTTGGTTACTCTTGTAGGGTGAGTTATGGTGCAGTACTGGAAGTGGTAATGAAAGAGTGATATGAGGTCCACAGCATCTTTGGAATGTGTATGTTTCAAGAGATCTATGTTAAAATCACCAATCAGGTACGAAGTCGACTTTTCTTGTTGGATGGTGTTTAGTACCTCAGATACACTGTTCAGAAAATCATAAAGGCTACAGTG
>NW_028234422.1:38969980-38972480 GCF_977035675.1 Penaeus japonicus | reverse complement strand
TACGGGAAGTGGTTGATATTTTATTATAATAAAACACAAGTGAATTCCCAGGCCTAGAACCAGAAATTTCCAACCTGGTTTCAATTTTTTGAGATTTTCATCGAATCACGTGTAACGAAGCTTGCTGAGAAACTAGGTTAATATACTAAAGGGTCAGACAAGGAAGCAATTGGAGGACTTCTACGATTTCACAATGAAGAAGCTTTTCATGAGGTTAAAGGCATAGTAAATTATAGGCTTAGTAGTAAATAGCTGTAGGAAGAAACTGAGTGAGTGACAAATGATTTTAAAGAATGATGGTCATGCAATACCGGAATTTTCTGACAATAATGAAGACATCTGATCCTCTTAATATCTTGAATAATCCTCAAGAGGATAACAAATTGTTGCAAAGTCTAACCCCATCTATAATTGAAAGATGGAATTTAAGTTTATAAATGGTAAGATACACCCCCACCCCCCCTTTAATGTTTCCTTTTTTGTGATTTCATAGATGTAGAGGCAAAGGAAATTTGCCTTCCAATCTCCTCTTTTATTGCAGTAATGTCATCAGGTCAAAGGTATGATGTAGCTGACTTCAAAGGTAAGAAGGAAGGTAAATCCAAAACTAGCAAAGTTGGAACAAAAAGGTTAGTGACCAACTCAGATGGGGTAAAGGAATCAGAGTCAAAAAAACATGACAAGACAAAATGTAAAGAAATTCAAGTGTCACTTTTGCAAAGGTAAACATATCTAGATCAATGTATAGAGTTAAATTAACCAAGTATTAAGGGGAAAAAATGAAATATGACCAATGGTCATTTATTTGCAGCGGTTGTTTTAAGTTTACAGTGTACAGTATGTAAGAGATGTCATCCAATTTCCTTTCATGAGGCTATACATCAAAATATCAAGGAAAGGGCAGTTTTACTTAAAAGGAAAGGGAAGCTCAGTAAACTATAATTCTGTTCAAAGGGTCAACAGATGAGTACAATATTACCTCAAATAAGGTTTGTAAGCCCAATAATAATATAGTCTTCAGTAAAGTAAATATAAAGCACATGTAGTGTATGACACATACAATGATACAACCAGTATGGTTACATCATGAAAGTAATGCATGTTAAAGAATTTAAGTTTGAACATTATTAAATGAACAGTCAGATTCCTGTTTCCTATATGTATTCATTTTGAATAAGATATGAATTAAGGGCCATAAAGTACATCTAAAGCTAGCAACAGTGCTAGGAGAAGAAACACTTGAAAGTACAAAATTTAAGGGACTCATGGTATGAGGCATAAATGAATTTAAAGAAGCGTCAATTCCAGCGACATATTCACGAGAAGATATTCCAGAATGAAAAAAAGACCAGAAAGGGTAAAACAACCTGCAAAGGATATCACCAAATTTGATACCATATGATAGTAACATCGAAATTGGACTCTTGATTGACCTGATTTATGTGCATACTATCAAACCAAGGAAATCGATCCTTGGAAAGGATGCCAGAAATACTTTGTTAGGCTTTGATCAATCCTTAGCTAGTAAATTGATAAGCTGAATTTGCGAAGCAGAAGCTTCGACGGGTTTACGTGCACTAAGGTGACTCGTGAGAGAATGTACCCACGCGTGTTGTCTCGTTCCGGCTTTGGTCCTTACCCACCATGCTGACCAGACATGACGGTGACCACCAGGCGACAGTGGAAACTCACGAGCCTGGTCGGGGCTCGATCTGCCGACCACGGGGATGTGAGAACTAAAGTCCAAGAAAATACTAACCCCGCACAACTTTACTTTAGTGAAAGGCAGATTGGAGACACTCCTTACTCGTATCATGATAGAATTTTATTAAGAAACATGACAGAAGGAATTCACCAAGAAAAAGCTGGGCATTAATTTTGCCCGTCCCACTTAAGGATGATAAGGTCTAGTTTCCAAACAGTAAAGAGTTGGCAGTTTCTAGGTTAACGAGCTTAAAAGGAAATTTACAATGGGATAAGAATTATCTCCAGGACTATGTTGATTTTATGAATAAACTGATAAATAAGAGATATGCAGAAGTGCCCAAGCAAGATCTGTCCTTCAATGATGAACAAGGAAGATATTTCCTACATCATGCAGTATATCTGCCAAAGAAACCCGATAAGATAGAGTGGTCTTCGACTACAGTTACTTCAACATCCATACTTGACAAACAATTTGATAGACGTACTTTGCTGATTCAGGAAAGAACATGTTGCTATTGCTTGTGATAAAGAACCTATGTTCCATCAAGTAACGGTTAAGCCTAATCACAGAAACTACTGTGCTTTCTTTTGTAGAATAATGAAGATCTGGATTCAAATGTAACAAAATATAGAATGACAGTGAGTTTATTTTGGAGCTACACCGTCTACAAGTGTAGCTGATTTTGCCAAATGGAACAATGGGCGCAACCTTTGTTAAAAATGAATTTTATGTAGATGATGGATTAGCATCTGTTCTAGAAAGAGGTCCTAAAATCAACAAGCTCAAATGAAA
>NW_028234422.1:38949980-38957480 GCF_977035675.1 Penaeus japonicus | reverse complement strand
ATTGTCATTATTATCACTGTTATTATAATCATTATTAGTATCATCACTACTAGTAATTACATGAAAAGAAGATGGGGGAGGTTAATAGAGAAATGTGGTAAGGGGTATTTCGGTAGGCAGGAGATAAGAGTAGATTATGATTGTGTATAATTGTGTAAAATGTGATTTGTATTTATCACTTTGCATACGTGAATAGTTACTGAGAGATCGTTACACATTTTCATAGATTAAAATGTTTGGGGGTAGATTACTGGTAGAATTGCATGTTTGATGATAGCTTGCTAGTAGATATGTATATCTGGGGTTATATCAAAGTTGATGGGGATAGATTGAGTAAGTTTTGGGGTAGATGAGGGTAGAATAAGAGTAGATCTGTAATGAATGAGAAGGTGCTTTAAATGGACGAAGTTTAGCGATTATTGTGGATTTTGGAGTAGATGAAGAGTAGACAAGGTTAGATTATGATTTCAAGGGTGTATTGAGTGGATTTCTTCCAGATTTCTTTTATCATTACTGCTATTAATAGTGATATCATTGCTGTTGTTATTACCATCAATAGTGTTACTGGCATACTAAGAATTGTAGCTCTATTGGTACTAGAGGTGATTGTTATTTGATGTTATTGTTCATATTATTATATGTGTATTGCCTTTGATGTTTGTGTGTATTCCTGTCGTTTATGACTTTCATACCTCCAACGTCATGGGTGCAGTCCATTTAAAAGAAAACAAAAACTGTCGCAGCAGTCTAATGTTTGCTAGTTTGGGCCCGGAAGGAAAGAAAATTCTGCCCGACGGCTAATAACCTTTTGTCCTGGTTTTACGTCCCCTAAAATTAGAATTAGAATTCAGCTCACTAGATTTCCGGAGTGCTTGGAACATACATACTGTATAGTATAGCTGTCCTTTCTTATCCATTCAAGCATGAACCGGAATTGTATTCAGTACACATTTAAAGTTAATTCAAATTACATTACCATATTAAACTGTATTTAACTTTCTCGGGCAGGATATAATCACTGGACAACAATAACAAGACAGCCCTGCCCTATCATTCTTTCTCATTGCCGTTATGTAGCCATGCTAAAGGCAACCGTAATAGGGACCTAAAGCACCAGCATCCCGCCTCACACAAGACACACATCACCAACAGCCAATATACAACGCACACACGACTCAGACCTAACCGCTCATGACGGATCCATGTCGCTCGTGCATATCCACCCCTGGCGGCTCTGGTTAACAGGCCGCCAACCTGCCACTCACACACACCGGGCTGATAGCGAACCGTTGATGTCCTCAGCTTAATCAAGGAGACAGCTCTCAGTCCCTGAATATTGGGACGACCCTCTAATTTCTTTTTCATTTTTGTAAAAAAAACTCTGTTGGTATTTCTCTTTCCCTGTCCTCTCGAACATATACGTTTCTAAAAGAGTATTATTCAGATTATTTATGAATATTCATACATGTGTGTGTGTGTGTGTGTGTGTGGATGTATGTATGTATGTATGTATGATTGTATATATATATATATATATATATATATATATATATATATATATATATATATATACATATAAACATATATATATACACATATATATATGTATATATATATATATGCTCATATATATAATATATATACATATATACATATACGTACATATATACATATATATTTATACACACACAATAATATATATATATATATATATATATATATATATATATATATATATATATATACATACATATATATATATATATATATATATATATATACATATATACATATACATATATACATTTATATATATGCATATATATACATAATTATATATATATAAATGTATATATATATAAATATATATATATATATATATGCACATATATAGATAGATAGATAGATAGATAGATAGATATGCAAAAATACGCACGACCTTAACTATAAGCATATATATATCTACAAACATACACACATCTACATCAACAAACAGAAACACACCAGTCCGTGGAATCTGGAATGACGTCACTCGTGACGTCATAACCCTTAGGTGCCTTATTTCCCTTCTCCAGATTCGCAAGGATCCTGCAAATCATCAGCTTTTGTGTGCTTTCCAAAAGTGATAAAAAGTACAGAAGTGTTTATTACCTCTTATTGCTTTATCAAAAGTCTTTAAACATCATGGCACTCTATTTGTGATTTTTGTGTTCGTTCAGGGGAAGTCCCTGGCTAATTATAGCCACAGGAACGAAGGATTTCCTTTGTATCTCTCTTTCCTTCTTTACCATTATTATCCTTATCATTATTATTATCATCATTATCATTACTAATATCATCATCGTCATCACTATCATTCTGTGTGTGTGTGTGTATGTATATGTATATATATATATATATATATATATATATATATATATATATATATATATATATATATATATGAAAATATATGTATATGTATATATATATAATTATTTATAATCCAGACACCCTCCCGCGCAATGGGTGCAGCGGAGGCCAGTGCCATCACCCACAAGGGGAAGCGACTTGTCCCCCTGTGTCACAGCACTCTAGCTGCGAGGAAACCAGATCGATTCCAAGAGCCAAGGAAGAAAATTTGCATCAGAAATTTCTCTCAATTTTGTAGCAATTCGCTTCCTTGCAATTTCCTTGTTTTGTTTGTTTGTTTGTGTTTATTTTTTATAACTAAAGTTACTACTACGCAAATACTCTCTCTCTCACACACACACACACACACACACACACACACACACACACACACACACACACACACACACACACACACACACACACACACACACACACACACACACACACACACACACGCTTTCAACAATGCTACACAGGGCAAGTCATCAGCTCCTTACCAGTTGTTGAATCCGGGAAAATCCTGGCGGAAGGGACGAAGACCTGCGGCACCGCACTGTAGTTGTTTGTGCATCAGATTTTAGATGGAAGAGGGAAATGACGTTGATAAGAGACAAAGAAAGAATTTTAGTCTTGAAACCCTTGTGAATGACTTGGTCAAGGGCTATAATGAACTCGAGAATGAACTGAAAGGAGATAGACAAGCAAAGAAGGAACTGAGGGAACTCGTAATAAACATGCAGAGAAACAAAGTTACACAACGGGACCTTGAAAAGAAAGCGGACAAGTTCAAGCAAAAACTCGAACGTGTTAGATTAGAAGAATTTAAAAACCAAGCAGCGGCAATAACCAAAGTACGCGAAACAGTCACAGGAATATGAAATAAATTGGCAAATAACAAACCTTGGAGGAAGTCTTGGAGGAAGAAAACACAAGGTTCCGTTCGCCGATACGGTGAGGTTCAAAGAGATTGTTAATGAAATGGAAAAGAAGTTTGAAAAAGACCAACAGGAGAAGACCGAAGAAAATATCAAAATTCAACTAACAAGTGCAGATAAGAATTGAGAACACAAATCATAACAAGGGCATCATACTGAGAACATAGTTTTTGGAAGATGGCATTAAAAGGTACAACGAGGAAAAGAAGTCGGTCAGTGATATAAGCAGAACCAAATATCCTAAATTGTCGGAAAGACATCGTTGCACACCGAAGAATGGGAATGTTCGAGAAAAGACAAACGCGTACATTGAAAACTACATCCTTAACTAAGTACGCGTTACAGATGTAATTAAGAAAGCTATATAAAAAAAAACATACAGAATACAAGAAAATCTAAGTAGAGAAGACAGGGAAATCTTACAAAAGATGAAAAAAAACTTGTTCTTTTCGAGGGTGAGTAGCCTGGAGTGAACAGGCACTAGCAGGGGAGCCAAAAATGGAAGAACGAGCGACCGATGGGGAGTCGTTTACAGAAATGCAGGCGGCTTTTAAAAATTATTGGGAATAAAAATTATAATTGAAATGGCCAACCAAGGCATAATAAGCGTCGCTGAAAACATGTACATTAGGATTTAGGGAGTATAATATTTGGAGATAGGTCAATTGGCAGTGGAAAGGGTGGTAATACTAACAAGGAAAGAATCAATAGTAAAGCAAGTAGAAATAAAACAAGACCCATGGTGGACTTCATCGTTATTGAAATAGAAACAAACGGAGTGAACTAAATAATAGGCACTGCTTATATGCAACTGCATACATCAGCATGATTACAAGAGAGTTACAAAATGCTAGCCCAAGAAATGTTAAGGTCTAAAAGATTTATTTAAGATTATGGAAACCAAATCAAATGAAATTCCTTTAACTTGGGATTTTAACGGCACAATCGACAGGGAAACTTTAGTTCAAAAAAATCATCTTATTCATGAAGTTTGAAATTGATGAGTTAACGTTAATGGGTATTTCCTTCATCAAAGTGTAACTGAATAAACTAGAGAAATGGGTATGAACAGGCCATCCATGTTTACCTACTATTCACAAAAAGAAAGAATTCTGTCATGTAATAATGAAATTAAAATATTACTTTATTGAAAAAACAGTTATAAAGATGGAACTCAGAAGTACATTTACAAGATTATATAGTTTTAGGGAAATCATTTAAGAATAAAGACTAGGTTGAAATTCTAAATGAAGATATAGACACACAGTACTCAAAAAATAGTGAGATCTACAGCAAATGAGTTGATACGTATGTACCAAAATTCAAGAATGAAGTAAGAAAAGACCAAAAATAGTTCGACGAAAAATCTAGGAGACTAAGAGAAAGCAAACAGCTTTTATGGAAAAGATTCAGAAAACATAGGCCACAAACTGCTTATGAGAGCTTTAGAGGAAGGAATAATGAGGAGATACCAAAAGAGATTTCGAGAAAATTATCAATAAATGTGACAAGCAATCAAAACGTTTCTACAATTACATGAAGATTCTAAATGAACAACTTTAAACAGTGTTTGTTTAAGATACCTGCTTGGAATCAGAAAGGAACCTTGCTACCACAACTAGGTATATTTAAAGGATCTACTACAGTCAGTGATAAGACAAACTGAAAGCGAAAGGACCGGATAGTATTTCTAATTGGATCATCAAAGAATGCTCTGAAGAATTCAGTCCACCATACTCTTACTTTAAAACTCAACGAAGTAAAGAAAAGCAGCTAATAGCATGGAAGTCGGCGTACATCAACTCCATATACAAGAGTGGTGATAAACAAAACACTGAATGTTAAACAAATATCACGAACAAATGTAATATGTAGAGCGCAAGAAAAGCAAATCAGGAAACGAACTACTCTGGGTCGAACTAGTTGATCTACACATGATATCAAATGAACAATTTGTATTCAGGAAGAGTAGATCGTTTATATCGAATCTCTGCTTCAGAATAGATTTGCAGTGATATTGCAATTGCTAGAATGTTGGGCAGATTCTCTTTATTCGGATTTCAAATGGATGAAAACCTTCTATGTAGAAGAAAAATGAGTACAGTAAATAGAGATGAACATTCTAAATGGTGACACGTAAGAAGTGGAGTACCACAAGGGTCAGTATTGGCACCGATTATGTTTATTAATGTCAATAATGACCTGGAGTCGAACATAAGTTCAGAGTTATCTGAAAATATCGGCAGACAAGGCAAAATTCAGAGAAAAGTAACAAACGTGGCTTCATGCCAAGGTGTTCAAAAAGACATTGAAAGCTGGGTCAAATGAACTTGTACTTGGAATATAGAATTTAACAACATAAATACCATGTACTCAAACAACCGGTTAAGAAGGAACAAAAAACGCATACATTTACGCAGATTAAAAAATGTTTACCATTTATCCCGTAAAGAGATAATTCTCTCTCTCTCTCTCTCTCTCTCGCTCTCTCTCTCTCTCATAAATCTAGAGTTACACGATATGGCTGATGCTCTGTCTAAATCATGCAGTCATAAGGATACTATTGAGTATGATATTCGTGTAACGACTGAACATGTGCAAAGACCAAAAATAAAAATCCTCTCAGGCTGAAACCGAGAGAAATGTCGAGCAAGACATAAGCAGATCAATCATCATAACGTGATCTCAAAGACAAAGCATATCTACGGCAAGGCAAATAGAGTTACGAGGCAGCATGATGCAGTGACTGCACGATTGCAGCTTGACTACAAATATGACTTGGAGTATAGTGTCTCAAATAATGCTGGAAAAACTGAATGTAAGTTGTGCAATCAACCCTATTTCATACACCCTTGACCTTCATGTAATATCTCCTCTGATTGAAGAGTTTCGGGAAAAGAATGAACATGAAGCATTGAATATCATTGCAACATCCATTATAGAAGACCGCACTTTATCAGATATATTACATAAAAAACAAAAACTTTGCCTGTAATGTCTGAAAAAGCAAGGCCTTTCTTGAGTGATATACATGTACTACAATGTTTTATGTATAGTTTTACCCTAGTATGTCAATTGACCGGGTCACCGTAATGCCTGTTTCACCAACAATCCATGTCTAAGAATTTAGCATGAACTGCTGTACAAACTATTTAGGCATAGCTCGTATGCCTATCCGTGTATATACACTGTCTATAGTACGAATTAACTTTCCATAATAGAATCTCTCTCTCTCTCTCTCTCTCACTCACTCACTCACTCACTCACTCACCCACCCACTCACTCACTCACTCACTCACTCTCTATCTCTGACAATCCATATACTCAAACAAACGGGAGAGAAAGAAGAACACGCGTATATTTACGCAGATAATAATAATGTTGTCAACCATTTGACTGTCACTAATAGACAATATATTTTTTTTTCTCATCTCTCTCTCTCTCTCTTTCTCTGAAATATATTTTTTATTTATATACTATGTGCATATGGACATATGTGTAAATATATATATATATATATATATATATATTTATATATAAAAATATATATGTATGTATATATATATCTGTGTATATGTATATATATATATATATATATATATATATATATATATATATTATATATATATATATATAATATATATGTATATATATGTATATATTTATATTTAATCTTCATATATATATATATATATATATATATATATATATATTTATATATATATATATATATATATATATATATATATATTCATATATATATATTATATATATATATATATATATATATATATATATATATATACATACACACACACACGCGCGCGCGCACAAACACACACACATACACATGTATATATACATATATAAATATATATATATATATATATATATATATATATATATATATATATATATATATATGTGTGTGTGTGTGTGTGTTGTGTGTTTGTGTGTGTGTGTTGTGTGTAAATATGTATATGTATGTGTGTGTGTGTGTGTGTGTATGTGTATGTGTGTGTGTGTGCTTATATATACACATATGTGTGCCTGGGCTGAGGGGTTGCGGATATGAACGTGCAGAACTTTTCCTTTTATCAAACTTGCCCTTTACGAACGACCAGAATAGCATTCTTCTCTTTCTCTCGTGTTACCCGAGCCTTACGTTTGG
>NW_028234422.1:38942480-38944980 GCF_977035675.1 Penaeus japonicus | reverse complement strand
TATATTATAAATATATATTATCTTAGACCTGCTTTCTAATCTCTGCCAGCGCTGTGACTGTTTGAAAGACAATGGATAATGACATTTATAGAGGAAGTTAGGAAGTGAAGGAGAGGGAAGAAGAAGAGGGAAGTAGAGAGACGTAGAGAAATAGGAAGAAGAAGAAGAAAGAGAATCGGCAGACAAAGAAACGTACAAAGAAGAAGAAATAAAAAGGAAAAAGAAAAAGAAAGAGAATCGGCAGACAAAGAAACGGACAAAGAAGAAGAAATAAAAAGGAAAAAGAAAAGAAGAATTACAAAAAATAAAACGAAAAAAAGAAAAAGAAGGAGTAGATAAAGGATGAGAAGAAGAAGAAGAAGAAGAAGATTGAGTAGAAGGAATAAGAAATCAGAAAATGAAATTAGGGATAAAGATAATTGCACTGGTAGTAGGGATAGTAGTCACAATAAAAAACAACAACGTCATAATGATACATTTACGCTGAGAGTAATAAAATCAAACAGAATAATCTTCATTTGCCAGTTGGTTGCAAGAATACAATTACACACCGACTACAAATGAAAATATTTCGTACCGCGACATAAACGATACAGTGAGAGTGTTAGTGTCCGTTCAACTTGCCATGATGTTAAGTACGGCCACATTCCCTCTTCACATCAAACGATATTTGAGAGTCATTCCTCTCATCTCCCAACTGATGAGTATTTCTCCAATCACCATTATACCTGATTGTATCCGGCCTTTGATATCAAAGTAAATCTTTCATCTCCATCCAGAGTTTCGGAGTGAATAACATCCTGACGCCCCCTCCCCTCCCCTCTCCCTCCCATTCCCCCTCTCCGTCACCCATCCTAACCCCCCTCCCCCTCCCTTCCCCTGCTTAATCCCTTATCTGAAGGTGCGTGCGGCCGAGGGTCATTTTCGGTCGGATCGGTTGAGGCTGTGGTGAGGGGGGGGGGGGTAGAGGAGGAGGAAGGGGAGTACTGGAGGGTTTAAGGGGAAAGGAGAGGGTTAGAGGGGGTTTGAGGGAGAGGTGAAGGGGAGTGGTGGAGGGTTAGAGTGGGAGGGGATGGGGTAGGGGAACAGGAGGGGTAGGAGATAGGTAGTATGGCATGGTGGAGGGTTTAGGGGAAGGGGATGGCGTAGGGGAGGGAGAAGTACGAGGGGCACACGGGAGAGAAGAAGGGAATCCGGGGGAGGTGGACGTTTTGGGAAGGGGTAGGGGTGGGGGAGGAATAAGGGTATGTGAGAGTGATGGAGAGGGAACTTTAAGGTACTGAGGAGGGGGCTAGGGTCCGTGTTCGTCCGCGCGCGTACTCGGCTTCCTCCCTTGCAGTTGCAGTTGCACCCGCATAAGGCTGGAGTCTCGGAGGCAAGCAAAAGCAGTCGGGGAGCACGGTCTCTCGGTCGCTTTTCCTCGTAACGACCGCTATGTAACTGTGCTGTGCGAGGGTGAATTCTACAGTGAAGTTGATTCATTGCTATTCGTATTATTATTGTGATTATTATTATCGTTATTATTATCATTATTATTAGTAGTAGTAGTAGTAGAATTGTTATCATTATTATCATTGTTTTTTTATTAGCATAACATTATCATTATCATTATCATGATTATTATCATTGTTATTATAATCATAACCATTATCATTGTTATCATCAAGTTTGATATCATTAGTAATATCTCCATTATGATAATGATAATTATTACTCTTATTGTCAGAATTGCTATTGTTGCTATTGTTATAATGATTATCATTTATACTAATACTAATACTACTGTTACTGCACTACTGCTACTACTATCATTGTTGTTGTTGTTACTATTACCATTACTATATTACTGTTGTTGCTATAGTTGTATCTATTATTGTAATTGTTATCATCATCATTATTATTATTATTCATTGTTATTATCATTGATATTATTATCTTTATTATCATTATTCATATTGGTACCATCTTTATTATCATTATCATTATTATCATGATAATTATCACAATTATCATTATTATCATGATAATTATCACAATTATCTTTATTATCATGATAATTATCACAATTATCATTATTATCATGATAATTATCACAATTATCATGATAATTATCACAATTATCATTATTATCATGATAGTTATCACAATTATCATTATCATTATGATAATGAGGATTATGATTATGAACATTTTTATGAAAATAATGATAGTACTAAAAATAATGTTGACATTGTTAATGTTGGTGATAATGATCAAAGATGTTTATGATAATAATGTTAAAAATAATGATAGTAATAATAGTGATGAAAATCATCATAATTACCATCATCATAACATCGATCATGATGAAGAGAAAGATATTAATAGCAAAAACAATAACAATAATTTTGTTGAGAAACTGCATCAAAAGAGGTCATTTGTTGCCGAAACAAAAAAGATAAAAGGCCGTTATCAGAAACTCATAGTATGTTCCTGGGTTCTTAGGCAGGAGTCGAGAGCT
>NW_028234422.1:38909980-38917480 GCF_977035675.1 Penaeus japonicus | reverse complement strand
GTGAGGGAGGGAGAGAGAGAAATGAATAAATAAAGAAGAGAGAGAGAGAGAGGAAAAAGATATCTATTATTGTATCTGTTATGACCATCATCACAATCATCATCATCATCATCACCATCATCATAATCATTACCATTATGATTTTAAGATTGTTTTTACTTGATGGCATCAGTTGGCAGAAGCCATTCACTCACCATTTTCAAAGCCTAAATATGGCGAGGCTTGTCATGCAAATCAATATGAACGCGACGCTCGTTTCTACACCGTGATGCGTGCATGGCAACGCACGATGAGATACAGATCTATGCCAATTATCTGGCAGAGATGGGGTACGAATGGCATCCGTGATATGGCACGTGTGTGTGTCAACACCGAGTACTATCACAGGGAGCGGAATCCGGACTATTCCTCTGAACGGAGTAGAAAAAAAAAAAGAAAAAAAAAAAAGATTTAGAGATTTAGAGAGAGTTCGCACCAAATATGGCGTGGAAATGATATTGTAATTATGCAACATTTTTCATGGGAGAACCATCACATTCATATATGCGTGTATGGTTACGTGCATACAAACGCATATGGTCAAACAGAAATCTGTAAATGATTACATGAAAATAACAATCACACATGTAGGCAAAACATATAAACATACATTTACAAATACTTACTAATATATACACATGTATATCAAATATACGCTTGATTAAAGATATTTCGTCACAAACTGTACGATCTGTTGCAATGAACTCCGCAATTAAAACAGGTCAATGCAAATAACTGGAACTACGTCAAAGGAAAAAAGAGATACAAGGAATGTGAAAGGTTCTGGAAAACAACTCTGAATTCCAGCAGATTGTCAGTAGCTGAGGTTAGCTCCCCCCAGAGAGAAAGACAAACAGATACAAAGCATTTAATCTGGTAAATCCTGTTGATGTTGCATTTATCACTGAATATCAATATAAATCGACGACTTGTAAAATAGGTAAAGGGAAAAAATATGTTGATATATAATTTGTTATTTTTATCATATCGCTGTATAAACATAACTAAGAAACAATTGCAGGTCTTTTAACCACAGATTCCACTATTCGAAGCAATAACATAAATAATGTAACTTACTAATGATCTGTCAAATAATGGAATCCAGTCACATTACTAATGGATGAGTCTATACTCCTTTGATTACGTATTGCTTTGAGGAAAAGACGAAATACACTTCAATATTTCGAACCTACCAATAAACCCACAAATGTTATCTGCAGGAATCTATAAAAAAGAAGATAAATACATAAATATTTTCTTGTAAAAATGATGATTTACATATGCTCTTACCAGCAGAGTTATCCAATCAGATGAATATCGCCCACGGTGGGTTAAAACACTTTGAATGATTGATTGGTTTCGTCTCGCCCGCCCATTAGAGGCCGGTGTAATTGAATCCAGTTAGGATCTCTCCACCAACTGGAATTGGCTACGGTGCGCCTCAAAGGCATATATGTATGTGAGAACGCATAATTCACAAAGCTAGACTTATGAATAACTCAGCCGTCATTTGCCTTTTCGAAACAGGATTTTTGCTGCTAACGTAAGTTTCATTCTATTTGAGTTTGTGTGCATGGCTGTGGACTAGACAGGATTATGCACTTCGAGTTACCAAGTGCCATTATTTTCTTTATAAGGAGTCATTAGTGCTCGACCTGATCGAATTAATGCATCAGCCAACACATTAACATTGTTTTTCCTTTTTTACTTGTTATTAAAGCTATAATTGTTAGTGATGTTACGATTAATGTCAGTATTGTTGTGATGGCTGTCATAATGACATTTACCATTGTTATAGTCGTTATTGTTGCTGATATCAATTTGCAACTTAGCTATCATATGTGAGTCATGTCAATTTATTTTATGCTACAATCATCAGTGACTAATTGACATCTTTTTTTCAAGACTGGTGTGTGTATAATGAATAAACAATGTATGATTGATATTCATTTCGAGTTGATATTGCAAGTAAATAAAAGCACCTACATATTCTATCCTACAACTTGGCATTAACTTAGTAGTCAACACTATATTTGCAATATATTTGAGAGAAAGAGAGAGAGTGATAGATCGATATATAGATATACTTATGTGTGTATATATATATATATATAGATAGATAGATGAATATATATACATATACATATATATGTGTGTGTGAATATTTATATATATATATATATATATATATATATATATATATAATATATATATATATATAATATAAATATATATATATTATATATATATATATATATATATAATATATATATGTATATATATTTATATATATTTATACATATTTATATATATATATATATATATATATATATATATATAGATAGATAGATAGATAGATATATATGTATATATATATATATAGATATGTATATGTATATGTATATATAGATATAGATAGATATATATGTATCTATATATATATCTATATATATATATATATATATATATATATATATATATATATATATATGCATATTATATATATATGAATATATATATATATATATATATATATATATGTATACATATATACATATATACATATATATACATATATAAATATAGATAGATAGATAGACAGACAGATAGATAGATAGATCGATAGATAGATAGATGTGTGTATATATATATATGTTTATGTATATATATGTGTGTATATGTATATATATATATATATATATATATATATATATATATATATATATATATATATATATATATATATATATATATATATATATATATATATATATATATATATATATATATATAAAGAGAGTAAGAGAGAGACAGAGAGACAGAGAGATAGAGAAAGATAGACATATATCACAAACATGTATGTGTGTGCATCAAGAGAAAAATAGAAACCCATAATTATCTATCTAAGCCTTTAACATCATTCAATTACACATTTCGTGTTGGTTTTCACGCCTGAAGGGAGACGAGCGAATCAAGAGATGCGGAGTTAGTTCATTTTAAAAAGGACACGTGTCATTCAGACTTTCTTTTTCACCTTCGAATTTCCCGCCGCCCTGGATTTTGCCAATAGGCGGATTCTGATGCAGGGCTGTGTGTGTATGAGCGTATGAGTCGTGTGTATATGTTTGTGTGGGAAATCTATATACATGTGTGTATATATATATGTGTGTGTATATATAACATATATATACATATATTTATATGTATATATATATATATATATATATATATATATATATATATATGTATGTATCTCTCTCTCACACACACACACACACATACACACACACAACACAAACACACACAACAACAAACACATAATAATATATATATATATATAATATATATATATATATATATATATATATATATATATATGTGTTGTGTGTACACACACACACACACACACACATCTCTCCTCTCTCTCTCCTCTCTCTCTTCTCTCCTCTCTCTCTCTATATATATATATATATGTATATATATGTATATATATAAATACATATACTTGGTTACTTGGTGGTAGTTACAGCATGAGCCCTGTTAGTGGCTCATGCCAGGGCCATCCTGGGGGACCGCCCGTTTTTTGTCAGTTGCAAGCAACTGAATTTGATGAGGGATGGAATTTGATTCAGCCTTCGTTCTTTCACTACCACACATTGGTGGTTCATCTGGTACTGAATGTAGCCATTTATCTAGTTTTCTTTTAAACACTTCTACACTTCACTGCTTTAGGTTTCTTATATCCTTCGGTATGCCATTAAACAATTTAGGTCCGTTTATTGGGAAACTTTGATTTTGTATTTTTCTTAACATCCATGTTTGTGCACTTATCCCAGTGCGATAGCATATTCTTCCCTGCCTGGGGGAATGTCTTACCTTAATTCCCCCTCCTTTAACAGGTCTTGGATTTGGTGTCAAAGTTTCAATAATTTTCCACGCATATATAATGAAGTATCTCTCTCTCCGCCTTTGTAGTGAGTACAGTCTTAGTCTTTTAGTCTTTCCCAATAGTTTAGACCCATGATATTATCTAACTTGCGTGTAAAGATTCTTCGGACTTGTTCTATCATTATATCTTTTGTAAGATTTGGGCTCCATACTTCTAATCTTCTATTCTAATCTTGTGGTCACTAATGTTTTCCATAGTGGTAAAAGGTGTTCTGGGTCTCTTGTGTTAAAAGTCCTCATTACCCATCCACTCATAACTTTTCCTTTGTTAACATGGTGACTGAAACTCACGTCATTACTCATATGGAGTCCTAGATCTTTTACTACTTTTTTCTCCTCATCTCCACACCATCGACAAAATATGATCTTGCTCTTAAAGTTCCTGTTGGACTATATCTTATGATTTCAAATTTATCTGCATTGAATTTCATATTATTATCATATACCTACTTACAAATGGTATGTAGATCCTCGTTAAGTTTGTTTTCATTATCTTGTATATCTATGGTTGTACTTATTCTTGTATCATCTGCAAATGATGTTACTCTCGAGTGTTTTACACCATTATCAATGTCACCAATCATAATAAGGAATAACAAGGGCCCAAGAACGGACCCTTGTGACACCCCACTCATAATAATCGTTTCATTCGAGTAAGACCCATTGATTTGTACTTTTTGTTTACGATTTATTAGGAAGTTGTACATCCATCTTCCAACTTTCGTGCCGATTCACTTAATGCCGTGATCTACTTTGTCATAAGTTTTTGCAAAGTCTTGGTATATTACATCAAATTCTCTATTTTCAGTTAGGTCCCTTAGTATGTGTTCGAAGTGCGTCAGGATCTGTAAATAACAAGATCTACCACTTCTGAATCCATGTTGCCCGGGATTTATCTTGTGTTATTTTTCGAAAAACTGATTCTCGCTACCCTTTCAAATATTTTTATTATATGAGATGTTTGTGATACTGGTCTATAATTTTTGGCCTGACCTTTGTTTCCACCTTTATATATTAGAATTATAGTACCCTCTTTCAGTAAGCTGGGGATAATCCCCATGTCCAAAGATTTCCTCCACAAAGTTACCAATGGCTTTGCTATAGTTTCTTTGCAGTTTTTTAAAAAGATTGCTGGGATTTCATCTGGCCCAGCTGCTAAGTTTGTTGAAATTTCAATTACTGCTTCAAGAATATCTTTTTTTCATTGAATATGAAGTCAGTGAGACATTCATCTTCGTTACTAATAATACTAAAATGTTGCTGTGGGTCTGATGTTAATTTTTGTATTCTTGGGATACTATAGACTTCTTATTGCAATTTGAGTAATTCAGCCATTTCCTTTGAATCAGTTACAAATGCACCATTATCCTCAAGAGGCCCAATTTCCGTTCTCCTCTTTAACCTATTGTTTGCATAAGAGAAAAAAAATATTCTGCATTCTGTTTTATAGCTTCCACGTCTCTTTTTTTCTTTCTTGGTTACTTAAAGACAGTTTTAATTTATCTTCTAATAGCCTTATCTCTGCTTTGATCTTTTCTCTCTTGATCTGGTCTGTTGTTTTTTTATTTGTTAACCTTATATTTCTTGTTTCTTAATATGATCCGTCGATCTCTTGGTATAATATTCTTGTTTCAGTTGTTTTTTGGGGGCACAAACATTCTACAAACATCTTTACATGCATTATAAAGCGTCTTTAGTATATCATTTGGTGTTAAGAGGACGTCAATATCTTTCAGTGACTTTTCTAGTGTTGCAATTATTTTTTTTCCAGTCTATTTTATTATGGCTAAAGTTTATAGATCTGAGACTCTTTTCTGCTTCGGCTATCTGTTTTTCACTACTTTTCTGATTATTTAACTTATTCATTGTGATTTCAATTATTTTGTGGTCTGATTGGACTGTATAAGTTGATGATATGTTGTGTACATCTTCCCCTATACTAATAAAAACAAGGTCCAATATATCTTCTTCCCTTGTTGGAATATTGATGATTTGGTTAAGGTAAAAATTTTCTTCAAAATCTAAAAGCATTCTTGCTTGTTGTTTTTCATCTTTAGTAGCATTTGCTCCTATTTTTATTTTCTTTGTTTCCCAGTCGATAAACGGGAAATTAAAATCGTAGAGTATCATAATAGCTTCAATTTCCCTTGTATTGACAATGTAATTACTAATAATGTCTAGTGATTCGTTGAAAGATGTTTCTGTTGTTCCAGGAGGTCTGTATAAAATAATCTTTTGTATCTTTTGTCAATACCCCTAGTATTTCTACTGTATTATTAGAGTATTCTATTACAATATCCGGTATAAAGAGCTACTCCTACTCTGCTTCTCTTATTTCTATCTTTCTTTATTAGCTCATAGTTATTAATTTTAATTTCTTCATTTTGTATGTCTTCATTCAGATGAGTTTCTGTAAGAGCTATCATTGAATATTTGTTGATCTTTGCCATGTCCTTTAGATATGTAGGTTTTGTCTGGTTATTTTTTGGATATAATCCCTGTACATTTAGCAATATGAGAGTCTCAAATAAATTATTTCTTTGCGTGTCTACATAACTTATTGTTGTTAGATAGTTGATGTCGCTTCCCCCTATTTTGGGGGCGTTTCATCACCTGCCTTTGTTCGAATAGGTATGCTTCGTAGGACTGAATGTCCTTGTCTATTGCTGGTGATATACCAGTGTTTTCCTGCTCTGTCTTTTTCTTTGTTTTCTCTTAGTTTATTTATCAAAGTTTTTTTACTTTGCCTTTTTTCATAGTTCACAGTGATATCCATGCTTCTTTATATTCGTCAATTTCCTTTAGTTTCATATTCTTTCCAATCAGTTTCCATTTCTGTTTTTCATTTTCTAATTTGACCTTAATTGGCCTTGGTCTCAAAGCCTCCTTTAAATATTTGCCTTCTCTAAAGGCACTCTCAACTTTGATAAATTCAGTGAGGTTCAATCTTATGATATCAGTAATCTTTTTCATATCATTTGTTTTCCCGATTTCAGGATCATTTCCTTCTTTTTCTTCTAGATTGTATATAAAGAGCCTATTTGCTCTGAATGTATCTTCATCTTTCTTCTCTGACTTTTCTTTTGTAGTTCGTATTGTTTTTGGTTGCTTCTTTTTGTCGCCTACAACCTTCCAGTCAGCCTCATCATCTTTTTTGGGTTGTTCAGTGTCTGAAATATCATTGTCTAGAATATTTCTGATCTGTTTATCCGATTTTTGCCTTACTATTTCAGAAAACAGCTTTTTTTTTCTTCTTCCTGATTTACTTTACTTGGCTCACCTTTTGGATTTTATTGTTTCTTCTTTGTCTTTACTTTTACATTTTAGTGTCTTGTACAGCCTTTTCTGTTTCCAATTCAGCAGCCTGAGTTACCTTTTTTCTTTAGTTTTTTTTTCTTTTTGCTCTTGTTTTAATTCATGAATTTCATCTTTCAATATTTGTATTTCCCTTAAGCATTGAATCTTGAAGTCCTTTAATTTTTCATACATTTTCTGAATTATGTTTTCTAGTGG
>NW_028234422.1:38877480-38882480 GCF_977035675.1 Penaeus japonicus | reverse complement strand
TATACTTGGTTCATTTTTGCAGAGCGTGGGATTTTTCCTTTCTTTCTTTCTTTTTCTTTTCCGTAACTTCATATCAGTTACGCTAAATGAATTGTTTCGGTGATGCTTTAACCTTTATCTTTTATTAAAATGCTGAAAAAGTAATATCTCCATATATAATAGGGAAATATTCATGATATTCTTATGTCTGAACACAATCAGAACATTTAGACATATTTTAATTTTCCTATGAAAATCATCCCTTTAACATTCTCCCATCTACGCATCACAGCATTTTATCAGTCTCATTACATAGGATTTATATTAAAACACAAAATGCTTAACATCCTGTGGAAACCTTAACTGCGCTCCATACGTTGCGGTACTAACAGAAGATTCAATATAAATGATGAACCATATTTGTAAATCCGTATCACCTATTTCATCATCCATCAAAAGTTCAATCAACCTGATTGGATTCACGCCCTCACTTCAACGCCCTCCCCAGAGGTCGCTCCAAACAATACGGTAAGCATGCCACGCTCACAATTTGCATTGCTCGCCGGGATTTTTTTTTTTTTTTTACACTGAACGTATATCTAAAAAGTAATAGCGTATGCTCGCTTCTCGTATTCCGAACGAGCTGTTTGGTAGTTACTTGTATTTATCTTTGTCGTCTTTTAATAGCATTTATCTAAAAGGCGAAAAATCGTCCTCACAGATGTATAGACGGAAGTGCCTTGCTTTCGTTAGGGTGTTACGGCACTATGGCTGTACTACTTTTTTCGTCTGTGTGCGCTGCGAAACGGCCACAAAAGCAAAACCCGACAATTTTGAAATATTTGCCTTTTTGACATCCTGTGGATACTAACAACCCCTCCTTGGAAGTTTTCTCGTCGATCTTTAATACTGTGAGTACTACTCCTATGCACTTTTCAATATATATATATATTTTTTTTTTTTGACGGGGGGAGGACCAAACGGGAGGTGGGGGTAAGGCAAGAAGGTAAAAAATAATCTTTTCCTTCCTGCCGTTGTTCATGTCGTCATTTCTAACCAACAGATAGGGGACTGTCCTCATTGCCTTCAGAGAATTATTAGCTAAGGCGTGATAATTCCATTATCTTACTATTCTTATTTGTCTTTCAAATGACAGAGAGAAAAAAAGAAAAACATGATGAGCACAAATGCACAGATATGGACAACTGAAACTAAGTGAATTCGAAACTGATATTGAAAAAAGAGAAGCAGACAAACACTAGGTTTTTATAGTAAGGTATTAAGTTATATTTTTCATTTTTCGTCAATTGAAAACATGAAAAGGTGAACAAAAGCCCATAGACACCCAATATATCTACTGCAATCACCTCAGGGTCGAAAAAAAGAAGCGGTTGTCACTTTATTAACATGTAGACTTTCAAATGCTATTATCTGGTTCTGTATTTATCCATTTATTTATTTATCTATCTGTATTAATATCATCTTTATTATATTTTTGCCAGCGATACCTAAGGCACAATTTTTGAGTTATGAAGATGAGGCTTAAAATTACAGAGTGAAAGATTCTACTTTTTTTTATTTTCTACCATTAGCCTCACAAAACGAAGAAATATAACGGAAAGTTAACAGTCTTAAAGTATTGTAATAAAAAAAATATTGTAAGTAACTACTGTCTCAAATTCTAAAGTTTTCGCTCCGCTGCGACGGCCGAGCTGGGATGTTTGTCTACATCGCCGCCCACCTCGCGTTACGCTGGTTGGTTGGTCGTCTAGCAATAGAAACCGTAGTCCGCGGTGGTCGGAGCTCGCTCAACGAAAGCAAGGCAGATGTTACATGACAGGCGAGCTAACACTGATCTACAGGTGGGAGCTTAGGGGCACACGAGAACCTTTGGCTAATAAAGACATGTAGCTCAAGGGAAATTAGGAGAGCTCTGTTGCCTTTCCTTTCATATACTTCGTCGACTCTAATGGGATAGACCGATGGAAGACGGTAAGACTAGGGATTTGCTGTGGACGAGAAAAGAGATGGATGCTTTGACATTTTCCTGGCAGTCATCTTATGGCATTAGGGAGGAGAAGTATCATTATTTAATTTCATATTTCTCCTTCCCTCCCTCCCTCTTCTCCCCCCCCCCCTCTCTCTCTCTCTCTCTCTCTCTCTCTCTCTCTCTCTCTCTCTCTCTCTCTCTCTCTCTCTCTCTCTCTCTCTCTCCCTCTCTCTTTCTCTCTCCCTCTCTCTCTACCTCAAATCTCGTCTTCCAGCACTTTTTATATTTAGTTCAGAGGAATATGTTATTAATGAATGTAAACTGTGTAGGAGAGAGAAAGGGGGTATTAAGAGCAAGTGAATGATAGGAGGGAAGGGAAAGAGGAGGATAAGAGGGGGGAGTGGGCGGTGCATAAAGAGGAAGAGGGAGATAGGAGAGGAGGAAGGAGAGAGGGAAAAGTTTCTCATTACCTTCCGTTCCTGTCACTCCAAGGTGTACTTCAGTAGGAGAAGGTGAAGAGTTCTAAGATAGAAAGAAAAAAAAAGAAAAAACATTTAGCGAAGATCCAGAATAATTAAGGGGAAACAATACGAGAGAAGTTAAATATAGTAAGATGAGGATGCCAGGATTTAACACGTCGGATTATCAGGAAATGAGCTTCATTTGCAAAGGATACCATGGGGAGACATTAAAGAAGGAAATGAAGCTGAAAGCCTCTTTGACGATGCGTTAATGAGCACTAGGAATAAAGAATGTACTGAGATAATTTCCAAAATCTTAACGGAATACTATGGTTTACATTTACTGTTGGGTAAGTATACTCTCCATTTTTCCGTCTTCCTTTCTACTTCCCTTTTGCCTCTTTCTTATTGTGATCTCGATCCTCTTCTCTTCTCTCGTCTCTCTCTGTCTCTATCTATCTATCTTTCTTTCTATCTATCTATCTACATATCTATCTATCTCTATTTATTAATTTGTCTATCTATCTCTACCTATCTATCTATCTCTATCTTTATTTTTATCTCTATTTCTCTCTCTGAAAGATACTGTATTTATACGTAAATCTATCATCTTAATATTATCGTTCTAGAAGGGATAAAGTGAGACAGACCCATTTCACCTTACTGATACTATTGAGCATTAATTTAGGTTTGTTATTCAATATCGTGAACTCCATTGGCACATCATCAAAACTAATACGAAATGGGAACTCGAATGACAGCAATGGAAACTATAGGAAATTAGTGTAATCACGATGCTCCCAGCTTCAGTGCTATTTGACATTATCATCACGTCATCATTATCATAATCCCTCTCTCTCGTTTCGTAACTTCGTCACATTTTCTTCCTACTTGTCTCGTGACGTTCATTGGTGCTTAGTCATCGGCTGCCAGTTAGTTTGTCAGACACGTTTGTAGGGACAGGAGAGAACGAGGGGAGGAGAAGGAAGAGGGAAGAGAGAAGATATGAAGAAGAGGAGGAGAAGAGAGAGGAGGAAGAAGGCGGAGAAGAGGGAAGAGAAAGAGGAGATAAGAGAAGAAGAGGTGAAGGAAGGAGAAAGAGGAGGAGGATTAAGAGAGAGAGAAGAGACGAAGAAGAGGCGGAGGAAGGAGTGGAAGGAGAAAGAGGAGGAGGATTAAGAGAGAGAGAAGAGACGAAGAAGAGGCGGAGGAAGGAGTGGAAGGAGAAAGAGGAGGATGGGAAAAAAGGAGAATGAGGTGGAGAGAGGAAGAGGGTTATTTTGGGGAAAAGAGGAAGAGAATATATAAGGGAGAGAGGGGGGAGGAAGAAGGGGAGAGTGATAACAGTATGAAGAGAGAGATATTTTGACCAAGACGTGAACAGAAAGAAAATTGTAAAGCGAAACGAGGGTATTGTAACACATATGTTTAGGTGCTCGCTGGAACTGAATCACTGTTGGAATTCGACCGGTCGTTCTCCGAAATCGCAACATATTTATGGCCTCCTTTTTCATCCTCTTGCAAGATACATTGTCCCTCTGTTCGTTACCCTCATCGGTTACATTGACACTAGATTCTCTATCATTTTGTTTTTTATCTAAGCTCATCTGTCATCGATTTATGACAACATAAACTCGCCCTAAGAACTTTATTGCCCTCTGTCAGTATAATATTTCTAAAACGTTTTTGCGTGGATAGGAAACGCATAATAATGATTTACAGCGTTTCTTTCATTCTCGGAATTTACGAAGTTAGACAATTTACTTCAAAGACGTGTTTTTGGACTGACCAAATACGTAAAACTTAATTCTCACATTGGCTAAACCTCAAAGAGTGTCTTCAAATGTCTTTCCAAAGAGATAAAATAGGAGTGAGAACTTTCCTTCAACACCGAGTAATAATCCTCACTGGTCTTCCTGCTGAATTCCCCGCTGCTAGAAAAGTTGGAAGGATAAAATTTTCTTGAAAACCTTGAGAGATATTTGTATTCGAAGACACACGGAGGCGCTCAAAAGGAAGCCTGTCAGAACCGCACGAAGGCACTCTGCCACGCAATAAAAACGGATGTTCACACATGCACGCAGGCAAGACCCGAAGGCCTAGACAGAAAGAGAATACAAAAAGCCTCAACGTTGCACTGTTCGAACTCCGGCCAGGGAAGATCCCCACATTAAATCTATACATGATTCCTCGTCCCATGATGACTGGAGGCGCCTTCAGCCCCTCGCAGAAACGAAAGCGATAAATCTTGGATAAATCTCAAAAGAAGCTTCTCTCGGAGACGGACTCAATGGAAGACGCGTCAGCAAGTGCCATTAATGAAGCCATGTGATTGTAAAGGATATCCCAAGGGGAAAGGAAGTGTGGATTGAGGCCATCGGGGAACAGACAAAGGGATCAGAAGTGTAATAGGAAGGGACACCAAGAAAGGAGGAGAGCGAAGGGAACCAAAATAAAACTTGAGTCACAAGAAGGATTGTGAGACTAGGGAAATGTTTCTCCTTTTTTTTTTAGGAGATCGAGAAAATCAAAGAGAATGTAAGACATGGGAATCTAAATAAGAAGGTGAG
>NW_028234422.1:38857480-38862480 GCF_977035675.1 Penaeus japonicus | reverse complement strand
AATCAAACTGTCAACAGCCAAATGACTGGGCTGGGGACCACATGATGCCCATACAAAGGAAATGTGAATATTATGAGACTAACAGGGATCGCTCGTCTTGCACAGAATGAAAACATTTCTGACGTGAATGAAGCAAAGAGAATTTACGAAAGGATCATGAGAAATGATGCGAAAAAAGAAGACCAGACGGTCATTCAATCCAGCACATACAGTGACGGAACCAAGGCTAGGAGTGGGAAGACTCCTTTCCAGCACTAATGTTTCCTGCAAAGAAGACAGATGCTATTATAGATCAAAATAGAACATGTAAGTAAGCTTGACTAATATGGTGATGGATTAGTATTGGGTGGACAGGACTTTTATTACTCTGTGGTTGAATATTGGTAGAGTCACGCGAGGGTCTACTAACGTGTCCCCCTGAACCCCTTCCCTCTCCATTTACCTAAGAATCCCCTTGACAGCTCGATCTACTTATGACGTTGTACCGTAAATATATACATTTACTTATAAAAGTCTAGTGGTGCTACATTTACGGTAGAGATGTACTGCGTGTAAGTGTATATTCATGGAGTGACATTAATCAATAAAATAAGACCCTAGTATGAATGGCAAAAGGCAAAAAAAAAAAAGCTCATCCGTACTCTGTAACAAAAGAGAAAAATCCAAACCAAAATGGCGTAAGGCTTAAAGAGAATACAGTAATACATAACAATTTACCTATATAAGATAGACAAACACGCAAACAAACACAAAATACACACACTAACCCCTTGCTGCGCGTTTCTATCTCTCACACACAGGCGGAAAATGCCTTAATTGCCAAAGGGGAGTGTGATGATTTGATAATCAAGTGGAAGAGTCACTCGGTGCATCGTGTATGCCAGTGCTTCACCTTTTTCTGTTTATTTTTTCCTGCTGAAAGTATAATCATTGTTATTATGAAGATATCTACTGCACACACAGACACACACACACACACTCACTCACATATACATATCTCCCTCTCTCTCTCTATATATATATATATGTATATATGTATTTATATATATGTATATATGTTAACATACAATCATACATACATATATACACATATATACATATATATATATATATATATATATATATATATATATATATATATATATATATATATATAATGTATATATACTGTATTACCATAGTAATAATAATGATGACTCTAATGAGGATGATGAAATGGTAAAGAATAACGATAATAGTAAAGGTAATGGCAATAAAAACGAAATGATAATGATAATAAAATCATAATGATAAGAGTAATAATGATAATATCAATTATAAAAGTAATGGTGATCACTGTTTATATAAACAATGCTGGTAATCATAATGTATTGATAGTGATAATAAAGATAATTATAATCATCGTTTAATCTATCCCTTTCATTACCATTATCCTCATTATTATCATTAAAATAGTAATAATGGCATTAATGATAATGATAAACATAACGATGATAAGAGTGATAATTATAATAATATCGATGATGATAAAGATATCAATAATATTGATGGTAATAGTGATAATGATAATTGTTATAATGATAATAAAAATGATAAGTCAAATAACAATAATGAGTTTTAAAAATTCAATGTTTTAGTATTAACGATTGTGGTAATTATGATAACAACAATGATAATATGAAGGATAATCATGATTATAATGATAACAAAAATAATGGTTATAATAGTGATATTCAGGATGATGACAAAGATATTACTAATAATCATAATGCTAACAATTGTAAAAATAATAATGAAAATAATAGGATGATAATAGTAATTGTGATAATGATAATAATAATGATAAGAATATAATTAATAGAAAGGATAAAAACAATAATAATAGAAAAAAATAATAATGATAATAGCAATGAGGATTATAATGATCATCATTATCAACATTATCATTGGCATCAATATCAGTTCAATAACAACAGCAAAACAATGATATTGATAATGAAAATAATGATACTATTGATGATTATAACTATAATAATATTCATAATAGTGGTAGTAATAAATACAATAATAATTACGATAGTGATAAAACTGATTATGATAAGGATGATCATTAATTATGATATTGATGATGTTAATTATGATATTGATGATGTTAATTATTATCTTCATTATGATTGTCATTAGTATCATTATTTTGTCATTATCATCACTATCATGATCGTTATTATCACCATCATATTAACAACAATAATAATAATGATACTAAAATGATAATAACATCAACAGTAATGATAACGAAGATATTGATAATAACAATTATGATAACAAAAACAACGATAACAAGTATTGATGATGTATACATCCATAATGATAACAATTACAATGATGATATAAATGATAATGAACATGACGATTTTTTTGTATATGCAAAAAAAACAATGATTATTTTAATTATAGTTATGACAATATTTACAAACATGTTGGTAAAGGATAATAATGATAATAACAATAGTGATGATAATATTAATGATACTGATAATAGTCATGATAATGATAATAAGAGTAATGATAATGACAATATGAGTAATGATAATGACAATATGAGTAATGATGATAAAAATGACAACGATAATAACAATGATAATAAAAATGATAATGATAACAATGATAGTTGTGAAGGGTGTCACAATAAGGTATTTTAGCAAAGGTCGGATAAATCTTAATCCATTTATTGGCACCAAGAGAATAAGTAATAATCATGGTGGTAGCGGGAGGCTTAGTGGGGTCTTGCAGGTCATATGTATACCTGACCTCAAACGACCTGGGCTAATAATAGGTTTCTAGTCCGGATTTCCTTCTTCGCAGTAGACCGTGATGTGGGGAACTACGTGGTGGCTCAGACATCGTTACGTGGCGGCACCTAGATCATGTATAATTGCTATGTGTTTTTAGGACATCTCTCTCATCTCATCGTTATCATTGTTATTATAACTGTTACTGTTTTCATTATCCATACTATCATTTCAATCATCACTATCATAATAGTGTTATGCCATTGTTGTTTTTAATCATGATTATTGTTATATGATCGTATGACGTATACTTCACGTTCTCAAGGAAACAAAAAAAAAAATTCCCTTGCATATCATATATATATATATATATATATATATATATATATATATATATATATATATATGTGTGTGTGTGTGTGTGTGTGTGTGTGTACATATATATGTATGTATGTATATATACATATATATATATATATATATATATATATATATATATATATATATATTTCTATAAATATATATTCATATGTATGTATGTATATATACATATATATATATATATATTATATATATATATATATATATATATATATATGTATACATGTATATATATATATATATATATATATATATATATATATATACATGTATGTATATATATATATATATATATATATATATATATATATATATATATATATATATATATATATATATATATATATATATATATATATATATGTGTGTGTGTGTGTGTGTGTATGCATATCAATCATTTTCATTTGATCATTTCCCAATGTATCACACAGAAAACAAAGGCACATGTTAATACCCCGCCCCTTCTTATTTAACCATACCATACCCTTGTGGGAGTAATACTGATAATGCTCTTCAGTCATGTAGCGCCGAAGTGGGCAGTTTACATCATCCTATTTGCATAATGAAACTCGAGATTTATGACTTCACTCGGGGGAATTTTAATCGAGCAAATTGCGCTTAGTTAGATCTTTTATGTATGGTAGAGACGGTTAGATGGGCTAATAGAGAATGCAGTGCCGTTTTCTTTTTCTTTCTCCCTCTCTCACTTTCTCTCTCGCACACACACGTATATGTATATATATTATATATATGTATATATATATGTACATAAATACATACATATATATATGTATGTATTTATGTACATATATATATACATATATATATGTATATATATATTTGTATATATACATATATATGTATAAACATATACGTGTGTGTGAGAGAGAGAAAGAGAGAGAGAGGGGGTGAGAGAAAAAAAAAACAGCACTGCATTCTCTATTAGCCCATCTAACCGTCTCTCTCTCTCTCTCTCTCTCTCTCTCTCTCTCTCTCTCTCTCTCTCTCTCTCTATATATATATATATATATATATATATATATATATATATATATATATATATATATGTATTTATGTAACATATATATATATATATATATATATATATATATATATATATATATATATATATATATATATATATATAATATACATAATATATATATATATATATATATATATATATATATATATATATGTATATATATGTGTGTGTGTGTGTGTGTGTGTGTGTGTGTGTGTGTGTGTGTGTGTGTGTGTGTGTGGACTATCATATGTGCCAATATCCGCCTTCCCTTTGCTCGCTCTCTTTCTATCACTCCAGTTGCTCCTAATTTTTCCAACCCTTCTGCTCTTATCAAATGGTCAAAGAATATTAATCTTTTTCGATCTAATAACTTCACCAACATTCTACTTGATTCCACCCATTTCAAATTTCCTCATTCGTGATCTCCGTCCATCCGCCTTATCCCAAACATCCTTCTATAGCGCCTCATGTCCTCCTGCCATGTCCATAGTCCTTTGTCATTGCCATGGTCATCCTACCGATACGACAGGTCAGGTGCGAAGGCCAATGGCGATGGCGTGATACTTCATTTTTGCACACTTGCCTTCGTCAACCATCCCCCAGAGGAAACTTAGCAATTGTTCCAATAACATTCCGAAGATGCGTATAGACACAATGAAAACAATGCGTCTCGAGATGAGGCAACAATGCAAAGACGACAATGGAGCGAAAATGCCTCGTCCTACTCTTCGTCCACGTATCACTTCCCTATAGGAGCTCAGACCAAACGTATCATCTTCGTATTTCCAATCCGAAATCTA
>NW_028234422.1:38797480-38802480 GCF_977035675.1 Penaeus japonicus | reverse complement strand
TCTTACTAATCCTCTTTGATGCTCTTCAATGAAAAACTTTCCATTTCACTTAAAATTTTCTTCAGAAAATATATGACCAGAAGTAAGAAGATAACCGAAGAGATGACAAACACCACAATATATATATATATATATATAGATAGATAGATAGATAGATAGATAGATAGATAGATAGATAGATAGATAGGTAGGTAGGTAGATCAAACAACCTGTTAAATATACAAGCAAAATAGAGGAAATAGCCCAGACGGACATGACGTCCAGTACGAACACAGAACCGGCGCTTTGAATGGCAATGTGACCTCTGGTGGCGGATCATAGAAGTCTCTATGGCGTGCAATACAATATATTGAAACATTCATTTAGGATTTATACAATATATGTTGCCCCCCACCCCCCTCTCTCTCTCTCTCTCTCTCTCTCTCTTCCTCTCTCTTTCTCTCTCTCTCTCTCTCCCGAAGAAGGGGAAAGAAAAGTCTAGAACAGCGACTCCCAAATAGTGGTAACTTATTCTGGTAGAAGCAACGTAGCAAAGAGCGGGGTAACCACCGTCTTTATGGTTAAGATTTGAGATTAAATGCATAATAATACACTCACACGCAGCCCTAGATTCAAAAGGATCTCTATGACATTTACTTTTAATGACTGGCGCATGTCGAGTTTCAATCATGGCCAATCCGCGCCTCAGGGAAATGGGGGGCGGAAGAATGGGAGTGGGCGGGGAGGGACGATAATACAAATTGCATTAAAATCTAATAATTTATCTTCATGGAGGACGAATTCCAACTACGAGGTTTAGAGGTAACTGACAGGTTTCTATCATTTGGCTTAATGTTCGACTATTTTGCTAATATTACACTGGAACCAGGAAATTATATCAGATGTTCACTTTCAAAGCCATTTCCTTGCATATCGGAAATGTTCTCAAGTGAAGGTACCGTTTTCTCGCCACTGAATATAATTTCCATTACAGTATTGAATGTTACTTGTTTTCCTAACATGAAATAATCAGAAAGTCAAGCCATTTTTTCCATTATCTCCATCGACATAATTTCTTCTTATGACTGTTTTACCTCTGCCCACAGTAACTCCTTGGCCTGGTGTCTTTCCCCTCTGCAATGCTTTTATCCCGACCCTCGAGTCCCTCTTTCATCTCAAACTTTCCATTCCTAGGAGTTATCGAGAGGAATAAGGGAGGTGATGGTTCACGACCTACGAACGGCCCTTGACCTGTTGAACGATGCCTACGTTCCTCTGACCAGCGATCCAGAAGAACACCTTGCGATCGCATTTCATCGTCGCCCGAAGCAGTCAGCGTCAGGTTCCCCTAGGGCGAACCTATAACAAAGGCTCTGGATTAAAAAGCCCAGCCTCCCTCACTTCTATGGGCTACCCAAGAGTCGGGAGCGTCTCTGCACCCTGTCGTCTCCTCTATGACGCATACCCTTGCTTCCTGACTGGCTCACTCCCTCACTCCCTCACAATGGATGGATTTTGTTTACTTGCAGTATTTTTATTTTTCATGTGGATTTTGTTTGTTTATTTGTTTATTGTGTCATGTGATATTGCTCTCTTTGAACTTGTATCCAGATTTGTGGTTTATTTTATATCCACGATGTAAAGCAATCTTAGTTGACGTCAACCAGCCATTGGTATTTTGCAAATGGCAATCATCTCCTCGGTCAGTCCCTTTGTTGGCAAATTCAGCACGCAGTGTTGCACATTTGCAAGATTATTGTATTGAGACTAATTGGCAGATAATAATGATTCTGATTACAGATATACTTGATGGCTTATTTACTTTTGATAATTTCATGTAATGATTATTGTCTATGATTCATGCTGTATTGAGAGAAATATGTTTCATGATATTATGCTGGCAGCTATTTACCCTTACTGTTGTCTTGTGCAATTGTATATGGAATGTAGTTTATGAGTCATAAGAGATGTTTTATTCTATGCATGGATCTCAGTTCGTGTCTTGGTGATATGACATGATTGGTCTCCAGTGGTGGGAAATACCGTGTAAGTTGCTGCTCGAGTCATTATATTCTACTTGTGTATATCTATATCTACTTATCGTTTGTATATGATGATGGCATCTTGAGCGATATCCGTAGTATATTTGTGGAATATGCTTTATTTAATTTATATCATATTGTATTATTCACGTTATGTGTCTTGTTGTTTGTGAAGTTACCTGTATGTATCTTCTGTATGGAAGATGCTTTATCATATATTTTCATAAATACGAAATGAAACACGTCAATAGAGTTATAAAATTCTGCCATAGATTTTCATCCTACTCTCATCTTGGCACCTCTCCTGCCCACCGTCGCCACTCTCAGGATGTCACCGCCCCTGGGCTCTCCCGCGCTCATGGTGAGTCATGAGAGTCGAATCTCTCTTCACCAACAGTTTGATGATGTCCTTGCATTCCTGAAGACGAAACTCTTTCCCCTTGCCTTCCATTACCGACTGACATCTTCCTCCAGTTTTTCCATGTGTGTGTTGATTCTAAAACCAACAAAGACTACAGGAGTTACTAACATAGTAACATTAATAAATAGCCCCACCCTTTAATAAAGCACTTTAACTCACTCGATACTGATCACGTTCTTTTCTTTCTTTCTTTTTTTCTTTTTAATAATTCATACTACACCATGTTCTGTTTCATCTGATCTGTCCATAAGGTTTTAGTGGTGTAGTACATATGCACATTATTGGCTGAAAATCAACGTCTCTGATATCATAAGTTAGTTGTAATAGATATTCAATCTATTTTATTTAGTAACATATTCAATTAACATACACAAAGAACCCTTAATCCTTGCACGTTCATATACATCGAACAGGCTGACTTGTACCGAGGTTATTTAATGGAAACTGAAATTCAAGCTTGTACTAACATTAGTCTGAATTTACGAGTACGAACAACAGGCTTAAAATCATTATTCTTCCTCTCATTTGCCGTCCTAATAAAGACATCCAGCTGTATGAATGAATCAGAAATCATTAAAAATGCATTGTGAATATGCAAAATACCATGAAATATAGTTAAAAGAAAGTTGCATCATAACTACAGCACAGTGACAGGAAGGACCGTGAATTGTCCATGCTCGTTTGTATGCTAGGATGTCATTTTGCGTGCTTGATTTGCACGGTATCGGTGCCAATAAACATGTTTAGGATCTATTTGTGTATGTGTATTGGCTCTTGCACCTCTACTTAAACAAATGTGCAACTGAATTAATAGTCCGAGTAATTAGTGGTTACTGAAGATATCAGACACGTTGACCTTCAGCCAATCACGAGGCAGTGGCTCAGGCTATTCAGTGGAAAGATCGGAATAACCAGACTTTAGTGCGTTCCCCAAATCCGTATCTCTCTTTCCCCCTCTCCCTCTTTCCTTATCTCCCCCACCCCCCCTCTCCGTCCTCTCTCTCTCTCTCTCTGTCTCTCTCTCTCTCTTTCTCTTTCTCTTTCTCTTTCTCTTTCTCTTTCTCTTTCTCTTTCTCTTTCTCTTTCTCTCTCTCTCTCTCTCTCTCTCTCTCTCTCTCTCTCTCTCTCTCTCTCTCACTCACTCACTCACTCACTCACTCACTCACTCACTCTCTCTCTTTCTTTCTCTCTCTCTTTCTTTCTCTTTCTCCCCCCCCCCCTCCCCTTCTATTTCTCTCTCTCTCTCCTCTCAGCTCATCATCTCATCTCCTCTCTCCTCTCTTTCTCTATCTCACTGTGCATGCAATGTACACATATTCTAGTGTCTACCCAAATTGACTTCTGCAGATATAAGAGAACCAATCAGATATTAACCATAAATAACTTGAAGGTCTGACTTTTGCTCATTCAGACGTGATAGAAAAGGGCATTGCGACGTTTTGCCAAAGGAAACTTATTTACTCAACCAGATTGTTTAAAGCACAAGAGAATATAATTATGTAAATATCACCAACGGTAAAACTGTAAGGAGACAGAAATACCTCATTGTAAAATATGGGGAAAGCATTATAGAGTATATGTCGTTATATGTGCACCATACTTTTGTTATTGATGACTTTTTTTCGGTGTATGTATTTGAATAATCAAAATTATTCTCGAAGTTTCATAATTACTTCTTATCCTACAAGGATTGTCGCAAGTATATGGATAGTTTTAAGAATAAACATTCAAAACTGTACATTAGGAGCAAATATAACATCTCTAACTATGCCAGATCATAAATTCACTCAAACCATGAAGAGATGATTTTCGATGTTATAATAGCATCCAGCGTAATTATAAATTTTGAATATATGAAGTTAGAGCCGCATTTTTCACGTGCCAAATCTTGAGCCGGACTAGAGTCGGGAGCGAATTTCCTGTTTCTGACGCGTCAAATCTTGAGTGTAGCTTTGGTAACGTCACCAGCGCGGTTGACTTCCATCAAGCCCCTGTCGGCCGTGTCTTGAGATAGGGTCAAGCTCAAGCGGAACGTCATATGGTAACAAATGCAATGGCTACCTCGGTGTGTCGCCACTTCGTCGGTGTATCCACAAAAGACAGAAATAAGTGGGTTATTAATGAAATTGGTACTCTATATGGCACACCTTATCTTTGGACTAGAAATCGGGTAACATTGTTCAACAAACAGGTAACCTATAAGTGATTATTACAGAGGGTGTGTGTGGGGCCGAGAACAGATGTGCGCACTACTAATATGGGCATTTTTTCACCGAAAGTTCTTTCCAAAAGGCTATCATAAAGTATAGAAATGTACACAAGAGCAATATAGATCAAATAAAGTCGTCATGACAGTTTACATATGAGGTCACAAATGAATGAGCGTTTTTGAAAAGCCAACCAGGCTTGAGTTTGATCGCCTCAATCGTTGCTTGATCAATTTTTCTATAAAAAAAAATGCGGGTATAAAAACTAAAAATAAGAGTAAAAGAAAATGGACTTCGAGGTTAGTAAACTAATCTTTCGCAGGGGACTTACGGATGTCAAATAAAGTTGAG
>NW_028234422.1:38759980-38762480 GCF_977035675.1 Penaeus japonicus | reverse complement strand
ATATTTGTCACATGTTCCTTTTCAACTCCAAAAACAGTTTTATTGTAAGCAAATCTTTTGTATCCCTACACTGCGCTGCTCCACTTCCCAAGCAGCCGAAGCTTCGAAACTTCCCATTATTTTACGAATCCATTCAGCGTACCTTCATCTCACGTACTTTTTCAACCGCAAAATCTTATCAAATTCTCAATATTTCGGCTTCCATTCCCACGCTGCATTTCTGCGGCAGAGTTTTTAGTTAATAGTAAATAGTATAAATATAGTAGTAAATAAAGGAGTAAAAGGGATAAATAAAAGTATAGTTTGTAGTAGTAAATAGATAAGAGTATAAAGTTAGTAAATAAATATAGAAATAAGGTAGAAAATAAAAGGGTAGTATAGTAGTAAAAGTAAGATAGTAGTAAATGGTATAGAGTTAAAATAGTAGCAGTAAGCAAAATGTTTTATTGGGATATAAATAGTTTTTTTGTTTGTAGAGTAGGAGAGGAGTAAGTGGGAGTATAGGATTACAGTAGGAAGATAAATATAAAGGGGATAAAAGTAGTTGAGTAGGAGCAGTAGTAGGAGTTGGGAGTAGTTAAAATAGTATAAGGAGTAATGGGAAATATAGGGAAAGTAGTATAAGGAGAAATAGTTTGTTTGTTTGGGAAATAAATTTTAGTAAAATAGGAAGTAAAATAGTAGTGGGTAGTAGTAAATATAGTAGTAAATATAAATATTTGTAGTATTTGAGTTTGGAGCAGTAAAAGTAGTGGGAGTATTGTAGTATAAGGGAAATAAGGTTTGTTTTGTAGTATTTTAAGTAGAGTAGGAAAGTAAATAGTTTGTGGGATAGTATAGTAGAAAATAAGGGGCAAAAGTATAGTTTAAATAGTAAAATATAGTAATAACGTTTTGGAGAGTAGTTAAAATAGTGGTAGTTTGTTTTAGTTTGGAGTAAATATTTGAGTTTTGGAAAAAGTGTAGTATTGGAGAGAGTAGAAAAGTAAAAAGTAGTAAATAAAGGGGAGTAGTAGTAGTAAAAAGTAAAGGGGAGAAAATTTGTAGGTTTGGTTTGTAGTAGTTTTGTAGAGTTTGGAAAAGTAGTAAATAGGGTAAATAGTTTGTAGTAGGAGTAAGCGTATAGGGAAATGGTAGTAGTAAATAGGGAGTAAATAAGTAAAGTATAAATAGTGGGATTTTGTAAATTGTAGTAGCAGAGGAGATAAAGTATTAGTAAATTAGTAAAGGAGAATAGTAGTTTGTGGGAGTAGTATAAGTAGTAAGAGGACAGTAGTAAATAAATGGGAGTGTAGTTGTAGTGTAGTTTGTAGTATAGCGGTTTGGGGAAATATTTTGGGAAAAATGGAAATAAATAGAGTATAAAGTAAAGGGGAAATAGTAAAGTGGTAGTTAAAAGTAGTTTGTAAATATAGTAAATAGTAAATAGGGGAGTAAAAGTAGTAAAATATAGTTTGTTTGTAAAATAAATAAAATGTAAAATATAGTATTAGGAGTATTAAATATAAATAAAAGTAATAGTTTGAGTAATAAAATAGAGTAAAAATGTAGTAGTAGTAGGAGAGTATTTTTTTGTAGAAGGGGTAAATAGTAGTAGGGGGGTAGTAAAGTAACAGTAAAATAAAATAAATGGGATAGTAAATAGTAGTAGGGAAATAGTTTTAATAGGAAAAGTTAAATAGTAAATGGGAGAAATAAATATAATAAGGAAATAAGGGAAAAGTAAATAAATAGTAGTAGTTTTAAAATAGGAGTAGGAGAGTAGTAGTAGTTGGGGAGTATAGAAATAGTTGTAAGATAGGACGTAAATAGTAGGGGAAAAGTAAGGAAGGGGAAAAGTTAAAGGAAGTAGTATTAAAGGGAGTAGTTGTAGTAGTAGTTGATAGGAAGTAGTAAAGTTGGGAGTAGTAGTATTTTAAGGAGTAATGGGAGTGTAGTAGTAAAAGTAAGGGGATAGTATTAAATGGTTTGTATAGAGTAATAATTTGTAGTAGAGTAGGAGAGTAGTAAATAGTGGTTAAATAGTAAATATAAATATAGATAAAAAAAAGTTTGTAAATAGTGGTTTTAGTATAGTTTGTTAAATATTAAATAAATAAAAGAGTAAATAGTAGTAGTTAGTAATAGGGGAGTATAGAATTAAATAAAATAAATATTAAAATAGTTGAGTTTAAAAGTATTTGTATGGTAGTATAGTTTTG
The DNA here is from genome assembly GCF_977035675.1 of Penaeus japonicus. Classification (NCBI taxonomy): domain Eukaryota; kingdom Metazoa; phylum Arthropoda; class Malacostraca; order Decapoda; family Penaeidae; genus Penaeus; species Penaeus japonicus. Next base: position 38,760,279 of record NW_028234422.1, on the reverse strand, counting down.
TATATAAGGAGAGTAGTAGTAGTGGGGAGTAGTAGTAAAATAGAGTAGTAAAAAATAAAGAGTAGTAGTAGTGGAGTTAAAGTAAATAGTATAGTTTGAGGAAATAGGAAACAAATAAAATAAATAGTTTTAATAGTAAATAAAAAAACAAATAGGAGGTTTGTAGAATGGTTTGTAAATAGTAGTATAAGGAGAAGGTTTGTTTAAAATAGTTTTAGAAAAAAAAAGTAGTAGTAAATGGGAGAAATAAATAGAGTACAGTAAAAGTATAAAATAAGGGGGGTAGTAAAAGTTGTAAA
>NW_028234422.1:38749980-38752480 GCF_977035675.1 Penaeus japonicus | reverse complement strand
ATATCATTATCATATGTCCACTTACAGATGGTATGTAGATCCTCGTAAAGTTTGTTTACACTATCTTGTATGTCTATGGGTGTACTTATTCTTGTATCATCTGCAAATGATGTTACCCTCGAGTGTTTCACACCATTATCAATGTCATCAATCATAATAAGGAATAACAAGGGCCAAGAGCGGACCCTTGTGACACCCCACTCATAATTATCGTTTCATTCGAGTAAAGCCTATTAATTTGTACTTTTTGTTTACGATTCATTTGGAAGTTGTAAATCCATCTTCCAACTTTCCCGTCGATGCCAAGGTTTTTAATTTTATTTAGCAGAATGCCGTGATCTACTTTATCAAAAGATTTTGCAAAGTCTACGTATATTACATCTTCTCTATTTTCAGTTAGGTCCCTTAGTTCGAAGTGTGTCAGGATCTGTGATAAACAAGATCTACCACTTCTGAATCCATGTTGCCCGGTGTTTGTCTTGTTCTCTTTGTCTAAAAACTGAACCTTTTTTTCCTCATTTCCCTTTCAAATAGTTTTATTATATAAGATGTTAGTGCTACTGGTCTATAATTTTTGGCCTGACCTTTGTTTCCACTTTTATATATTGGAATTATAGTACCCTCTTTCAGTAAGCTGGGGATAATCCCCATGTCCAAAGATTTCCTCCACAAAGTTACCAGTGGCTTTGCTATGGTTTCTTTGCAGTTTTTTTTTTTTTTTTTTTTTTTTTTTTAAGATTGCTGGGATTTCATCTGGCCCAGCTGCTGAGTTTGTTGAGATTTCACTTACTGCTTCAAGAATATCTTTTTCATTGAATATGAAGTCAGTGAGACATTCATCATCGTTACTAATAATACTGAAATGTTGCTGTGGGTCTGATATTATTTTTTCTATTCTTGGGACACTATAGACTTCTTCATATTGCAATTTGAGTAATTCAGCCATTTTCTTTGAATCAGTTACCAATGTACCATTATTCTCAAAAGGACCAATTTCTGTTCTCCTCTTTAACCTGTTGTTTGTGTAAGAGAAAAAATATTCTGCATTCTGTTTTATAGCTTCCACAGCTATTTTTTCTTCGGCTGCTTTTTGGTTACTTATAGACAGTTTTAATTTATCTTCTAATAGCCTTATCTCTGCTTTGATCCTTTTTCCCTTTATGTGATCTGTTGTTGTTTTTTTTCAATTTGTTAACTTTATTTTTCTTGTTTATTAACATGACCCTTCGATCTTTTGGTAAAATATTCTTGTTTCCATTGTTTTGGGGGGGCACAAACATTCTACAAACATCTTTACATGCATTATAAAGCTTCTTTAGTATATCATTCGGTGTTAAGAGGACGTCAATATCTTTCAGTGACTTTTCTAGTGTTGCGTTTAATTTTTTTTCCAATCTATTTGATTATGGCTAAAATTTAAAGATCTGAGACTCTTTTCTGCTTCGACTATCTGCTTTTCAGTACTTTTCTGATTATCTAACTTATTCATTGTGATTTCAATAATTTTGTGGTCTGATTGGGCTGTATAAGTTGATGATATGTTGTGGACATCTTCCCTAATACTAATAAAAACAAGGTCTAGTATATTATCATCGTTTGTTGGAATATTGATGATTTGGTTAAGGTAAAATTTTTCTTCGAAATCTAAAAGCATTCTCGCTTGTTGTTTTTCGTCTTTAATGGCATTTGCTCCTATGTTTATTTTCTTTGTTTCCCAGTCGATAAAGGGGAAATTAAAATCGCCAAGTATCATAATAGCTTCAATTTCCCTTGTATTGACAATTCAATTACTAATAATGCCTGGTGATTCTTTGAAAGATGTTTCTATTGTTCCAGGTCTGTATAAAATCATGTATAGCTCTTTCGTATCTTTTGTCAATACCCCTAGTATTTATACTGTATTATTAGAGTATTCTATTACAATATCCCTTCTAGTTGCCAATTCTTTCCTAATACAAAGAGCTACTCCTCCTCTGCTTCTCTTATTTCTATCTTTCCTTATTAGCTAATAGTTATTAATTCTAATTTCTTCATTTTTTATGTTTTCATTCAGATGAGTTTATGTAAGAGCTATCATTGAATAATTGTTGATCTTTGCCATGTCCTCTAGATATGTTGATTTTGTCTGGTTACTTTTTGGATATGATCCCTGTATATTTAGCAATATGAGTCTCGAATAAATTATTTATTTGCGTGTCTACATTACCTATTGTTGTTAGATGGTTGATGTCGCTACCCCCTATTTTGGGGGCGTTTCATCACCTGCCTTCGATCGAATAGGTATGTTGCGCAGGACTGAATGTCCTTGTCTATTGCTGGTGATATACCAGTGTTTTCCTGCTCCGTCTTTTTCTTTGTTTTTTCTTAGTTTATTTATCAACGTGTTTTGACTTTGCCTTTTTCATAGCTCAAGTCCGGTGATATCCATGCTTCTTTATATTCGTCACTTTCCTTTCGTTTCATATTCTTTCCAATCAGTTTCCATTTCTGTTTTTCATTT
>NW_028234422.1:38717480-38722480 GCF_977035675.1 Penaeus japonicus | reverse complement strand
CCCCCCCCCCCATCCCCCATCCCCCATCCCCTCTTCCACGCCTCAATAAATAAAAAAAAAAGAAAAAAAAAAAAAAAAAAAAAAAAAAAAACAAGGGATCAAAAGTTTAAAAGAAGAAGGAAAGAGTTTGGGGAAAAGAAGAGGAAAATAGAGCATGTGGAGGTGAACCTTGGCGTGGTCGTCGCATGCGGTATGGCGATGAGATGGAGGATTTAGGAAGGTCGTCTTCTCGCGGGAACTCAAGGCATTCTCATTCTGCTCCTCCTTTCTTCTCCCTTCTTCTCCTCTTTCTCCTTCATGTTATTATGATCTTTTTTTCATTTTTCTCCTTTTTCTCTTTTTCTCCTTTTGTTTTTCTCCTCTTTTTTTTCCTCTTCTTCTTCTTCTTCTGTTTTTATTCCTTTTATTTTTCTTCTTCGTTGACTTCTTTTCTTTCTGGATGTTAATATATGCTTCCTTTTTATATTCTTTATAGATATTTCCTGTTGTATATATATATATATATATATATATATATATATATATATATATATACATATATATATGTATATGTATATATCATATATATATATATATATTTTTTTTTTACATATAAACAGCTTTCTATGATAAAGAATCTAATTTTGCCCTCGCTCCCTAAAAAAAAAAAAAAAAGAAAAAAAAAATGTGACCCTGAATGTAGCTGTGAATATAAAATCAAGGATAATTAATCTCCCCGAATTTCCCTTGGCGCTGTGACCATACATGCACCGGATTGCAAACTTCATTTTTAATTCAAATCGTGTAAACATTGGTCTTGCAGGAATAGATATAAATACGACTGTGAAATATTTTCCTTTTTTCCACCAACGGCTGTCTGGCTGCTTGGATGTTACAAAACACCGGTGTTCTAAATAAATTTCCATGAATATTCCACATAGTGTTATAAGAGAATTGTTTCAACATGACAGTGATACGAATGCAACAAAATAAGAGGAGAAAAGGAAAAACATCGCATACTTCTTTATCATAACAGTTTCAGGTGAATTGTTTGCGTTCAGTTGATTAATATGATATTTTGTTTTCGTAACATTTTTTATTGTCAGTCATATAATTTCCCCCCTCTCACTCATTATAAATTTAATATGATAAATGTGCTCACTTTGAAGATCAGAAGGCAAGTGGTAATGGACATAAAATTCATTTGGATTTTATAACATACTTTCCATCTATTATAACCACCAGAACTTCTCGACGTAGAATGGTTGCTCATATTTTTTTTTTTTTTTTTTTTTTTATGATCTTTCAGGTTCAGAACAAAAGTAATCCTATAATTGCTAATGGCTTCATCTAGAATAGAATGAATATTGACCTTGGACAGTAATGCTACTATATAAATCTGTTTTTAATGAGTTTTCGTATAGCTTAACATGTGATTAAATTTGATTATCAATGTGTGTATTTTTCCAATTCGGAATTAAAGTTCCAAGTTGGCAAGGTATTCAGTATCGACCTGGAAGTGATATGTGGTGTGGGAAAGGACAAGGACTCCTAGAATTATCCCGTAGGACTTGTGAGGTTTCGAAAGTGAATGCGGATGTAAATTGTATCACTTGGAATTTCTTTAGATGTTTGCGAGATTTGTAATTATCAATTCACTTTGTTAGATCCCAGTTTTAGTGCTAAAGACAGGTGTCCTGTGGTGACTTTTGAATGACTTGAGGTCTTTCCTACAGCTGCGGTTCTTATATTGATCTGAAGACTTTGTTTCTCCGAGGTACACGTACTATGGAATTATCAACTGACAGAGCAGGCGTTAGTCAAATCTTAAGAGTGTGTTTAGAGAGATAAGGCCAAGACCTTCATTTTTTTATTCATCCTTGATCTATAATAGATAAAATAGTTTGTTTGTTTTAGACTAAGCAAGAAGGGTATATATTCATCAACCAGAAGGACTACAGAAAAGTTACTGGCGGATTGTGTACATGGGATAGGTACCAATTTATTAAGTTTTGGTGATGATACAGATCCACGTAAGGGTCTACATCTAAATTCAAGAATTTTAACACGAAAGAACGCTCATCCAAAATGAGTTGCCAGTGGTAAGATTTTTTTTCTTAAGTTTTGTGTAATACTTATCCATTATCTTTCTTTCTCTCTCTCTCATAGATATATATGTATATAAATGTGTGTATATAAGTGTGTTGTGTGTATATATATATATATATATATATGTATATATTTATATATATATAAATACATATATATATACATATATACATATATACATATATGTATATATATATATACATATATGTATATATGTATATATATATATATATATATATATATATATATATATATGTATATATGTGTGTGTGTGTGTTTGTGTGTGTGTGTGTGTGTGTGTGTGTGTGTTTGTGTTTGTCTGTATGTGTGTGTGTCTTGGTCTTGCGTTTTATATAAATATTTCTTTCCGCAAAATACGTGAAAAGTCTCTTTAAACTTCTCGGTGGTGAGATTTAAAGTCGGAGAAAGTGTCGAAACTGGAATTCAAGTCGTTTGTTTGCAAAGTCTGAAGTATGTATCTCCACTTTAGATGACCTTTCACAATGTCAACACATAATTTAGATGAAAATATAAGTATTGTCACATTGGATCGCCCCCACAGACTAACGAAAATTATAAACATATAAAATTGATTGGTAATAACAGTATGAATCAGGAAAAGTTCCATTAAAATTCCATCAAAACCAAAGAGAGAGAGAAAAAGAGAGAAAGAGAGAGAGAGAGAGATTAAGTTTTGCTTCATGACTCTAAATAAAAGTTGTTTTATTCTAGGAATCCTTGTCTGTTAAAAAAAACATTTTGTTCTGTCGTTTCCAATTACATCTAAATATCTACCTTCGCAAAACATTTCCGTCCAAAAGTATTAATGTTAATAGACGGCATCCCACTATTTCGTGGCAGTTGACATGATATTACATTCAGTATGTGAAGGCGCAATATTATGGTTTGTGAGTATGTGTAACTATCTGACCGGGAAATAAGTAACCAGAAAGTGTGAGTGGGTACTCAAGCCCTCTCTGGCATCCTCACCCACTCGGCCCAAGGACAGAGTTCGTGTGTTTGTTGTTCGCTTTGTAAAAAGAAGGAAAGAAAAAAGCAGGTAAAACTTGGACCGATTATAGTCGGTTAAACCCAACCTCAGCTAATATTTTCTTTCTTTACAATTACCGACGATTTTTAATCAGGTTTCCTTTTTGTCGAAATATGCTCGCCTCTGAGGGTTGTCTGCCGTGGAGGGATCATAATTAATTATTTTAGATAAATAACCTGCTAAAGAGAAAGCAATACCTAACAAAGATTAACATAACTCTGACAATTTCATACAAATCTTGGACGAACTGGGATCCTTGTGACAAATGGATAAAACTAGTCTAAATGAGACTGAATAATTCCACAACACAAGAGATGTAATTTACGCGTTTCGGGTTAACCCGAAACGCGTAAATTACATCTCTTGTGTTGTGAAATTATTCAGTCTCATTTAGACTACTTTTATACAAATCTTGGAATAAAAAATAAGTAAAGCTAAACTTTAAGACAAGAAAGCAACCAAAACTATTTATGCTGTGACCACCCCCAGTATCCCTATTACTCCTTTATCAAAGCACTCAGTTATGATTTAGATTTTCTATTTCTTCAGCAGAGGTCCTTGAAGAAAAGAAATGTAAACACGAGTAGATGATGGATGGAAACGTTGACATTTCGTAGTACGGGATAAAAACCAGGATGAAGATATGCTGCTGTGTAGCGTGTGTGACATCAGGTTGATGGATGTTACACTCATCGGTCAAATGTTTACAAAGACTTATCTTATTCATCCAAGGGCATGATATGAAATGTTAAAGTGAGATATAAGCAAAGAGATCCGATTTAAGAGACTTTCCAAGCGGCTGGCAAACCTAGTGTTGAGGGGGATATATTTATAAGTTAATATCCAGCTACTGACTCTACGGATCAGTAGCTGGGAATATCCTATTACTGAGATATTATTGCAGGAAAAGATCAAATATGTAAGAACCTGAACGCTACCCATACTAATTTGAGTCTACCATTTCTTTCTACATTAAGTAATATTGAGCATTACCTCACAACAGCGTTTTGTTGTGAGAAAAGCCATGACTTTAAAGAGATTCCATAGATTACATTCTTAGGTCATCCCATATTTTACCAAAGCTTAATTTCAAAAATACAAAATACGTGGCTGCTCCTCCGGTCAGACAGCAGTTGTACAGTGAGTAACCAAATCGGTTCGAAGATTGTCATCGCTTACTCGAGCCTGTGAAGTTGTTCCTCCCGTCAACCAAAACCAGCCAAAACATAAACACATAAATTAGATAGCCAATACCTGGTAATGTTTCCATGTAAAATACTGTTTCTCTTTAACGTGGTCTTGCCACTATTTTTTACCTGTTTTACAACGTCAAATGAGAAGAACTCTTTGCAAAGCCTCTCTGCAAGGCCTCTTGTTGTTATTAAACATGTTTTCGTAACCCTTTGAATTACATATTAATCATTAATTAATCATCACTCTCAGTCAAGGCAAGGCAAGGAAATTATGAAAATTTTAATTCCCACAAAACAGTTCCGTCCTAGGATGGAATATGAATTCTCAGAAACGTTTATATAGTGATAATATTTTCAATTACCCGACGACCACACGCACACACGCACACACAAACTAAAAGGAGCATGAATGTTATACAGGAGTTAAAGGAAACTTCTCGTAAATGTCCAGAACTATATGAATAAAAAGACATTGTATCTAGTAAAGGAACTTAGATTCACCTATGAAAATATATATAATTATATACATTCTCGATACATTACGCCAATGATATTGATGATGATAATGACAGCATCATTATTCTTTACAAAATGAATAAAACAGTTGATGGCCTTGATGTCAATGATACTGCATGATACTAATGTTAGTAATGGTAAGGAGAAAGATT
>NW_028234422.1:38704980-38712480 GCF_977035675.1 Penaeus japonicus | reverse complement strand
TCGTTATCATTATTATCATCCTTATTGTTATGATTTTTATCAATATCATCATCATTGTTGTTATCATTTTATTATAATAATTATCATTATTATCATCATCATTATCATTATCCTTGTTGTTATAATTATCATCATTATCATTATTAGTATCAATATCACAATCGATAACATTATTACCACTAGTAGTAGTAGTACTAGTTGCAGTGATAATGGTAGTTGTGCTATTATCATCATCATCATCATTATCACCATTAACAATATTATCATGTTATACTTCCTTTCATCTCTACCGCCATCATTATCATCATTTTGGATATGCCATATATTAAGGCTTCTTTTCTTCTATACTAAATTTATTACTAACTGTAATAGCATTATATTCCACAGCAGTAAATTGATCATTATCTTTATTATTATCATTATTTGCATTACCATTACAGTTAGTATTGCTAATAACCTAATTATCATGATTATTGTTAAATCATCATTCCAATCTCATTTGTTGTTTATTTTTCTCTGTTCCTTTCGTATTTTTGTTTATTCTAAATATGATCTATCTCCATTGTCTTCAAAAGAAATTTTCCCCTCTACTTCCTTTCTGACTGCCCCTCCTACTCTCTCTCCTTTTATGTGTCCTCTCTCTCTCTCTCTCTCTCTCTCTCTCTCTCTCTCTCTCTCTCTCTTTCTCTTTCTCTTTCTCTTTCTCTCTTTCTCTCTTTCTCTTTCTCTCTCTCTTTCTCTCTCTCTCTTTCTCTCTCTTCTCTTCCTCTCTTCTCTTCCTCTCTTCTCTTCTCTTCTCTTCTCTTCTCTTCTCTTCTCTTTCTCTTAGCTTTCTCTTTCTCTTATCTCTCTCGCTTCTCTCTCTCTCCTCTCTCTCTCTCCTCTCTCTCTCTCTCTCTCTCTCTCTTTTCTCTTCTGTCTTCTGTCTTCTCTCTCTTTTCTCTTATCCCTCTCTTCTCTTCTCTCTTTCTCTCTTTCTCTCTCTTCTCTCTTCTCTTTCTCTTTCTCTTCTTTCTCTCTCTCTCTCTCTCTCTCTCTCTCTCTCTCTCTCGCTCTCTCCCCCTTCTCTCTCTCTCTCTCTCTCTCTCTCGCTCTCTCTCTCTCTCTCTCTCTCTCTCTCTCTCTCTCCTTCCCTCCTTACTACCCATCCTACTCTCTTTCCTACTATCTTCCTTTCCTATATTCTTTCTCTTACTCTTTCGCTCTCTCTTTCTCTCTCAGTGTTTTATATTCCCTAATCCCTCTTTCCATCTAACGCATTCTCAATACCTCATCCTCTCCCCTCCCCACCCCCCTTTTTTATTTTCCCTCGGCACCAGACGTTTCCCTCATCACCAGATGTTTCATTCATCACTCAGCGTGTCCTTTTCTCTCGTCTCATCTTCCTCTCTCCTTCGCCAGCATCATCGTTGTCTAGAGCGGGTCGTCTGTCTTGCTTTTGCTTGGCTGTCTGTTTTCAGTTTGTATTGGTGGGTATTTGGGCTCTTGTGTCTGACCGTGTCTGCTGGGGACTCTTGTTGTTGTTTTTTTTTGTTGTTTTTTTCTTTCTTTCTTTTCTTTTCTTTCTTTCTCTCTCTCTCGTTTCATTGTGTGTCTGTGTGGGTGAGTGTGGGTGTATCTGTGTGTCTGTGTGTGTGTGTGTGTGTGTTTATATATTTATATAAATATATATACATATACATATATATTATATATATATATACACACATATATATAGATAGTCTGCAATACTGCAAATCTCCCTCATTCAATACAATCGAGGAAGAATCTCCATTGCAAGAGTTCACCGAGGCCCTTTTAGGAGTGATCGATTCTCCACCTCTCTCTCTCTCTCTCTCTCTCTCTCTCTCTCTCTCTCTCTCTCTCTCTCTCTCTCTCTCTCTCTCTCTCTCTCTCTCTCTCTCTCTCTCTCTCTCTCTCTCTCTCTCTCTCTCTCTCTCTCTCTCTCTCTTCTCTCTCTCTCTTTCTTCTCTCTCTCTCTCTCTCTCTCTCTCTCTCTCTCTCTCTCTCTCTCTCTCTCTCTCTCTCTCTCTCTCTCTCTCTCTGCCTCTCAGACTTTCAAACCACCGTAAAAAGTCTTCTCCCTTCTGACCCAAGGCGCCCCAGCTACGATGTCACGACGCCCCGCCCACCTTCCTACCGAGTCTGTTCCCTTACTCCTTTGGCACTACCACGGGTTGTCTAAGTTCCATTCTCTCAATAACCCAATCAAAACCTTATGCTGGTTTCTATACTCCCGCCTGGTGCTCGTCTCTTAACGGAATTACTGAGAAACTTGTTACAAGCAGTGGGTGTGCTAGCACGCCTCTCGATTAGCTTGGAACTGAAGTTTCTGAAATGAGATGTATCCACTCGACAATTCTCAGAAAAAAAAGTTAGTCCATACAAATGGGCCATCTCTTTCTCATTTCTCTATTTCCTCATATTTCCCCCATTTATGTATGCTTCTGTATCAAATAGTGTGAGGAAGCCAGGACGTCTATTTAGCAAAGATGTGTTTTCCCTATCTAATGTTAGTAATAACGGCTATTAATGTATTTATTTTATAATCATATGAATGATCTTGTTTACCCGTGCAAATATTTAAAGAAAGTATTTCTGTATGTTCCAATTTATTCTATTCTCATGGCATTCCTTTCTTTTGTTCCTCATTGCATTATTGAAATCTCTCGTTCATCAGCTACAGTACGAGCTTATCTCTTAAACTGACAATTTGTTTGTTTGTTTGTTTTTCTGCAGTGAGGATGGTACTATAGGAACGGCTCGGTGGATCAGGATTGCCAGTCCTGATGTGCCAACACCGCCATCTTGAGACCAATCATGTCCTCAACCATTTGGGTTTCATGGCACAATTAGGGTAGTGGATCACTTGGGTGTTGAGTCTTTACGATTATGGGGAAAGAAAGTTACAGCCATCGAGAGAGCAGTTCTCTTATTCCTTTTTTTATTATATATTAGCTTTATGGAATTGAAACCTTTTTTCCTTTGTTATTCTTATCAATTAGCTTTATATTATATTTTAGTTTGCAAATTGTCTAATCATTTTCACAAATAAACACCTTCTAAAATGAAATACTTACAGATAAATGTCCTATTTTCTGAGATTATAATCCGCGCCATGGCAGGCACCTGCCCTGCCTGACGTCAGGCAGATGTTTTTGATGCTCTCCATCCCTCTATAATCTCGCTCCTTTGCCGCATGCCGCCCCTGCACTGGTGGTCTATGGACTAGCCGCCCTCCGTCACCCGCCATTCCCACCCCTGTTCACCCGCCTCCTCCCTGCAGAGACTCCCGTCATTCAGCAACTCACATAGTCAGCTCTGCAGGAGGTAGTCACTGCCACCACGGGATATCATTCCGAGTGTAACTATATTTGGTAGGTGTCTCAGAGGCTTTGGATAGTATTAGTCAATAAAAGGGTATTATAAAAACACGCTTTCTTTTAATAATTCATTGTTAAGCAGAACAGTGACAGAATGAAATAATGAATAGGAGATAAGGAAATGTACTCAACAAAACGAAGAACATGCTAAAAAAAAAAAAAAAAAAAAAAACAATATAAAACGGAACACGAGAAACGTAAAACAAATTAGAAATACATTAAACGAAACACAAAAAGAACATGAAACAAATTACGTTATACATAAAACACGGAACACGGAAAATGCTCAGGACTGGAATATTGTCAGCGAGACATTACACACAGGACACAATATACTCGAAAAGGTGCTACTTAACTGACCATGGCTCGTTTTCAAGGGAGCACAAGACATGGAGGTTTCAACGAAGCACAAAGGGGATAGGTACATAATCTGTGTTTATCTGCAGCAGAAGTGTCAGGCTCCGGAATACGGCACACGGCATCAGGGCGGGGTATGTGGCGACGGCTATCAAATCCAAAAGAAAAGATATAGCAGCTCCAAGCTCGGAGATGTATTGTTTATACCGTGGCTACCCACTGAGAGAGCGCGTAAAAGCCCTTCGTACACCTCACCGCCCAGGTGGTGTTGACTGTCGTAAAGGTTGTTCTCGGGGAGGTGTATCTGCTGCCCAGTGCTCGTCACAGTGGGTGGACGCCGCGTTCCTCCTTGTTACTCTTGCCAGACAAGGTGGCATTGCGAAGCATAAAACATGCCACAGCCCGTGCAACAACATTCCAAAACCGTTGGAACGGCTATTGTGTTGTCAAGTGACTTGGATTTTAATGTTTCCACATTAACAAAAAGACAAGTGATATGATAAAAAAAAAGGAGCCATATGGTACCGAATGTGTAAAATCTTTATTGCGCCACACCTCCCTCTAGCATACACTATAGTTTCAATGGCTACTATTCCTTTATCATGCATTTATTTTAACTTTTTAGGTTTGGACGTGGCTTTTAGATGGATCAGGAGAAAAATAAGCCACATTTCGAAAACATACTTTTCAGAGCCCAATCAAGTTAGTCGGCGCTTATCTGTATGACAACCTCACATATACAGGACCAAAGAAGAAAGACAAACAAACATACAATAAGGGAGAGGAGTGTGCATAATTAAAACCTTTTTTATTTGCAGTTTCCGTGCTGATATTTTTGATAAAGAATACAAATAGACAAAGCAACTCGCAAGGAAGATCTTGCACACAAAGCTTCTCAGATGGACAGAGAGGAAAATCTAGAGAGACGACAGTGGCAACCCGCAGAGATTCCCTTGCATGCTATAAAGCTGTAGAAATCTAGTGCAAGTAACTATGCGATTTTATTTTCAACAAATTTAGGGCAATAAAAAAATTACTGTGGGTGGCACCAAGTCGTCCGACTGAATTATTGCAGATTCATTCAATTTACTCCATGACACAAGAGCCGTTGTGCAAAGTGTGTTTGTGAATAGCAGTGTAAGACAAGTTGATATCAGAGTGAGAAAATATAGTAGTATGCCATGAGACCGTAAGTTTCAAGGAAGATGAGGAGAAAGAGTGAATGTATACATGAATGCTTGAGTATATGCATGTATGAGTGAGTAAGATGAGTATTCTCGGAAGAATATGCGATGTTTCCTAAAAGCAATCCAATAAAATGATGTTAATGGAAATAACGCATACAAGAGGACGAAGGCTTACATTAATAAACTAAAGGGAAAATATAATACTGATACTTTGGTGATCATTATCCACTACAATTATATCAGAATCTTGATACATGAAATAATCGCATCAGACATCAATTGATCAGAGTCGTGAGTTTCAGGCACTTTAATTGACCCGCCGTGTAATCGGGTCGCAGCATATAAGAAACAGCTGGCTTCCAACACTCACGTTTCCCTGTGCTTTGATTCGGCAAAGGATTTTATGGCTAAATTATGTTGGTGCTTTGGTGGGTAAGGGAACTTCAACCTAACCACACACACACACACACACACACACACACACACACACACACACACACACACACACACACACACACACACACACACACACACACACACACACACACACACACACACACACACACACACACACACACACACACACACACACACACGTACGCGTACGTGCATGCGTGCGTGCTTGTGTTGCTTATTTATGTGACCGCATTAACAGTCCTCTATAAAACCAGAATTAGACATCTATGAGGCAATCAACAGGTCGACGGCTATTGCTATCAAAATCGAGTACGGCCGATAGAAGATGTTTAGATAATCCATACAGGTACAATGGGCTTCAACTGAGAAAGAAAACATTAAATACATAAAGATAATCAAGACGAAAAATGGCGAGGATATATAAAACGCACTCGGCACTTTCAAGCTCTTAAGAGACAAGTCACAAGAGTCAGATAACTTAGCACATGAAGTTGTTTTTTTCCCATGAAGTTAATGAAGGAACTATTTCATATTGAATGAAGCAACAGGCCGGTGAATAGGAGATTCCTGGAACGCTATTGAAACGCACAGAAAGCCGAGACGTTTTCTTTTTCTTCTTCTTTTTTTTCTCTTTTTGGCTGAAGTATTGCGTTTTATGAGCGACTGCGAGATTAAACAACAAAGAGTGAACTGGGTTGACCTGTATATACTTAGACAAGCGAAGTCTGCTATTTTTTTTCTTATATCCCAGTGCTATACTTATCCTATAGCAATTTCGATCGAATGCATGAACAATATCAGTGATTATCATGAATTATATTGTGTATTTTCACTTTATTTTTGCGAGTGGTTTTTTTTCTTTCTTTCTTTCTTTCTTTCTTTCTTTTTAGGTGGGTAAATCATATTCCAAAAGACGTTTTTTAAGGGATATTTCTGTAGCTCTCTTAATTTCTGTCTCCACTATGCAACAACTAGTTAAGCTTTGAATTAGACTATATATATATGTGTGTGTGTGTGTGTGTGTGTGTGTGTGTGTTGTGTGGTGTGTATGTATCATATATATATTATATTATATAGATATATATATATATAAATATATATATATATATATATATATATATATATATATATATATATATATATATATATATATATAATATATATATATATATAATATATATATTATATATATAATATATACATATATATATATATATATATATATATATATAATATATATAATATATATATATATATATATATATATATATATATATATATAAATACTTGTACAATTGATCTTCCAGGTAGGAAGCGGGCCTTAATAAGGAAATTAACAGCCAGGGCAGCAGGGAACATTATATATTTCAAACGTTTCGAGTATTACAATACTCATCATCAGTGACTGTAATATAAGAATAAATAAATATGTTAAAAGTAATAAAATAGTAAAATTAAGCATCAATAAGGTAATACACAGGTTCATAAAATACCATACATACTTGCCATTTGTTGGTTGGTTGTAAACAGAGTTAAAGTGTCAAGAAGTAAGAGCACGCAACCCGTGCCAATAAGAAAGAAAATGGATACGGGGGTGACTGCATTATTTTAATATTTCAAGGTTGGTTGATGAACTATATTCATTTAGTTCCGGTTTTAGTTTCCTTATCCATATGTTTTCTAAAATACATAGATCTAAATCACAGGTAGCAGAGTCAATAATGGAAAAATTGCAATTATTGATTGGGTGATCATTCTCTTCACTATGATCTCTGATGGATGAAAACATTGGTTTATTCAATCTGGATTTTGTCCGGAAAGAGATTCCTTTGTGCTCGTCTACCCTAATGGAAAGATTTCGGGTGGTCTTTCCAACATAGGCAGCATTACAGCTACCACATACATATTTATATACAGTGGACGAGTTTAGGGAGTCTCTAACCTTATCCTTGGTTTTGAAAAAAAAACTGCTAATGGTATTAGTTGCTTTAAAAATGGGTCTAAGAGTGACTGTGTTGTAATTATGGTTTATTACATAAGTCAACTTTCTGGCAAGTGCATGGGAAGGTTGGCTAATATAGGGTAGATTTATAAAGATGTCATCTTTTGGGGCAGTGAGCACAGGATCTTTTTTGATAAAGATCTTATCTAGTGTT
>NW_028234422.1:38697480-38699980 GCF_977035675.1 Penaeus japonicus | reverse complement strand
CAAAAATTCATACTTTCTTTAATCCGTCTTCTTCAATTTCAAACCCAAGACCCGACTATCACGAACCATAACTTCAGAGCTTCGCTAAGTATACAAACCCCCCTACCTCCTTGCCCCCCCACCCCCCTTCCCATACTCCACTCCACCTACTCCTCCACCTTCCCCACCTGTACCACCGCCCCCCCCCCTCCCATACTCCACTCCACCTACTCCTCCACCTTCCCCACCTGTACCACCGCCCCCCCCCCTCCCATACTCCACTCCACCTACTCCTCCACCTTCCCCCCCTACCCCCCCCACCCTACCCCCCCCACCCACCCCACCCCACCCGCTCACCCGACCCACCGCCCCAGGAGATAACACGTCCACTAAACTTGCATTCATTCATTTCTGCAAGAAGGTGAGAAGTTAAGAAATTTCAATTTAAAAGCTCGGGCCTCGGGAGGAGTGTGGACCTTGAAGAGGTTCTATGTAGTGTTTGAGCGTTAGTGTATAAAGGGTTGACTGAGATCTAGGAGCTTTTGTGTCAGGGTGGGAGGTTCTGTTTGAACTTATTTTCACTTATTTCAGTCTTTCTCTATCTATTTATCTATTTATCTATTTATCTATCTATTTTTTTATCCATCTATCTATCTATCTAACTATCTATCTATTTATCTTATCATCTATCTATTTATTTATCCAACTATCTATCTATCTATCTCACGTATATCAATTCTCGTTTCTCAGTTCTCTTTTCTCTTTTTATCAATAGTCAGTTCTTAACGGACTGCTTGCAATCGCTTTCTACAACGTAACAAGTGACCATTTACTGTGTCAAAAGGGAAGGCAAGATCCAGATCTTTAAGATAAATTACGAATTATATGTTGTTTTTGTGTTTGTATGTGTTTGTTTGTGTGTGTGTGTGTGTGTGTGTGTGTGTGTGTGTGTGTGTGTGTGTGTGTGTGTGTGTGTGTGTGTGTGTGTGTGTGTGTGTGTGTCCGTATAGAATGTATCGATTCCCATCGCCACGTGTTCATCATGTGCTTACGAATGTACTGGACACTTGATTCTTACTAGGTTATAAAGATAGCTCTTATGCCATGCCGTCCGCGCGACCTGACCTCTCCAGAGATTAAGGGACGTCTTGAAAGATCGAGGTCACCCTTGGTCGAGGACCTACACCTCTCTCCAGGCTCGCCCTCAGGACGGCTCGCGTGTCCTCCGCAATCACTTTCCCAGGGACACCGCCAGGCCCCTTGAATCCTACTCCACTTAGCGCGACTCCGTGTTGCTTAAGAGTAGAGTAAGAACATTTGATTATGAGCTTCCTTCTCTTGCCAAACGATTGTTCAAAACGATCTATTCTACTCAAATAATTTCTTTTTTATGCTTGCGTCACGTGTGAATTTCTATATGTTGATCGATATACTCATTCTTATTAAGGCAAAACGTGGCTTATTGTGCTCACCATAAACTATGATTTAGAAGGGTTGTGATTCCAATGTAACAGCGGATTAATTTCGCATAATTAGTCTTATGCTTTTCTCATCGGGACAAAATACAATCTATTTCTTTCCATAACTATGTTATATGAGAAAACCTGATGCATGTATTACGGGCATGCCTATAACTCTATTTTGCTGTAATTTGCACTATCTCTGGCACACTGGCGTTACGGCTGTTAATGCTGCTTTCTTATTATCTATCTATTCTTATTTTCAAATTTATTCACATGTTTCTGAATGGATGAATAAACCGTTCTCTCCTCCTCATAGGTTCTCACGGACGTAGAAAACGGGGCACCCCTTTTAGCTATTTTTTTCCACATCTATTTTATATCTCGTTCGTTAAGGGAACCAAAGAATATTGCATGAAATTACTTCGCCATGAAACTGCTCTCTCGCTCTTGCTTCTTTCTCTATTCTGAGATGATTAGTTGGTTAGGTTCTCTAGTAAATACTTTCGAGGTACTGCTGATTTATCTATTTACGCCCTAATGATAATAATATATTTGATAATAACAATAGTAATGATAACAACAACAGCAATAATGATAATGATAAAGATAGTAATAGTAATGATAATAATAATAATAATGATATTAATAATAATAATAATAATGATAATGATGATGATAGCCAAAAATATTAATAACAATAATGATAATTATAACAATAATAATAATAATAATAATAATAATAATGATGATGATGATAATAATAATGGCAATGATAATAATGATATCAATAATGATAATAAGGATAATGGTTATGATACTAATGATGATATTAATTATCAATACAATGATAATAAGGATAAAAAAAAATAACGAGAACGATAATCATAGTAACATTAGAAGTAATAATACCAATGATAATAACAAAAACAATAATAGCAATAATGATTATCATAATAATGATAAACAAAACCCAGCCCTCACTTCCTCTGTTCGATTGATTTATTTCTTCCTATCATAGACCTCTGTGCGTTAACGATAGCCCAGAAGCTTGCCATCGC
>NW_028234422.1:38689980-38692480 GCF_977035675.1 Penaeus japonicus | reverse complement strand
TAGGACGGGATAAATCTTAAGAAAGAAGAGAAAGGGAGAGGGGGGAAGAAAGGAGACAGGAGGAGAAGTGGAACGCGAGAGATAGAGAGAGAGATAGAGGGAAGTAGGGAGAGAGAAGGAAGAATAGGAGAGAGAAAGAGAGAAGGAGGAAATGAGAAGGGAGAAGATGAGAGGAAGAAAGATAAAGAGAGAAAGAGAGAGTAAGAGGTTAAGCGATACAGAGAGAAAGAGAGAGAAAAAATAACAGAAATATATATATATATATATATATATATATATATATATATATATACATATATATTCATATATATATATATATATATATATATATTCATATATATATATATATATATATATATATATGTATATATATATATATATATATATATATATATATAATATGTGTGTGTTGTGTGTGTGTGTGTGTGTGTGTGTGTGTGTGTGTGTGTGTGTGTGTGTGTGTGTGTATATATATATATATGTATATATATATATATATATATATATATATATATATATATATATATATATACATATATAAACATATATAGATGTATATGTGTATGTGTTTATATATCCAAAGAGAGAGAGAGAGAGAGAACTGATCAAGTCAAGGAAATTGCAAATTGCAAAATCTCTTGGATAGGGAATAGAAAACGGAAATGAGAAACATAATGAGAAACAGTCGATAACAATGGTAGATAAACACTGAATTGAAACTAATGTTGCGCGACAGGAGATAAAGTTCTTGTTGTAGTGAAACGGTAAATTAAGGGCTTTTATAAGATCAGAAAATGAAAAATATATATTGAAAAATAGCGAAAATATATAATGAAAAAAATAAATGATCAATGACAATAAGAGATAGAAAAGCAAGAAAATCAAGATAAATTGTTTCTAGAAAAGAAAAAGAAAACATTAAGAGAGGGGGGAAATAGAGCACAGACCTGAAGAAAAGTAATCGAAATAAGAAAAAAATGAAGATGAGCCAAATAAGAAAGGAAAAGGAAGACACGGCAAAGCGATTGAAGAAAGTAGGTCAAGGGGATTGCTTATTCCGGTCGCCTAGTCAGGGGGAGAGAGAAGACTTAGCGAAGTATCCCCCTTAAAGATTTTGACACGATGCGATTACGGGGAGAAAGAAAACGGGCTTCGGTTTGGTTGACGAAGAGCGCCTAACCGGAGGATAAAATGTTGGCCCATAATTTGCTTTCCAATATGGAGGGAAGAGGGGAAGTGGGAGGGAAGGGGAGGGGAGGGGGAGGAAAGGTAGGGATGCTGGGGCTAGTTGAGCAAGGGTAAGGAGAAAGGTAGGACGGGAAGGAGAGGAAAGGAGAGATGGGAGGGAAGACGAGGAGTGGGGGAGAGGAGGGGGGGGGAAGGGGTAAAGGTTGGTAAGATAGGTGTGGTAGGGGAGGGGGAGGGGAGGGGGGCAAGGGAGAGGTAGGAAGGAAGACGGGAGGTAGGGGAAAGGTGGGAAGGGAAGGGGTGGAAGTGGGAGATGGAAAGGAAGACGGGAGGTGGGGAAGTGGAAGGAGGAAAAGGAAAGGCAGGAGGGAAGGGGGAGGAGGGATCCCAGAGGGGAGAGGGGATTGGGGGGAGGGGAATAGACGTGGGAGGGCAGAGGTAAAGGAAAAGGGGGTTAGCGGAAAGGAGGTATGGAACGGAGGAAAGGGAGGTAGGGATAGGTAGGAAGGAAGAGGGAGAGAGCAAAGAAGGGTGTGACAAAGGAACGAGGATATGACGGTCGGTATGCGTTACTGATGGTATTATTTCAGGATTATTGATATCCATAGTTACGATGGATGTTATCATTGTTATTGTAGTGGTCATCATTATTCTTATCACCATTATCATCACAACTTCCCAAGCCCAGAATAACACGATGAAAATCATCAGGACACCAAACAAAAAATGGAATATTTCAGACGACTTAACTCGAACAAAAACAGATCTTAAAGAGAAATAATGATGAATATAAAACAACAACAACAAAAAAAGTTGACCATGAGATAGAGAGAAAAACAACAACAAAAAATACAGGACCTTGACCACCTTTTCAATCCATCTCATTTCCCGAAGAAGAAAAAGAAGAAGAAGAAAAAGAAAAAGAAGAAGAAAAAGAAGAAAAAACTAACCGAAGACAAAGGTTTGTGAAGCCGTGTTTCTTCCTCCTCTAGTTAAACCGTCACTGGAGGCTAATCACAACTTTGGAAATTGGTCTTTCCCGCGCGTCAACAGCGACGAGGCATAATGAGGTGACTGAGAGGAGATACCTGCTCGGAATTTGAAACTTTGGCGAGGAGATGGGCGCGTTTTGGGGGGAGTGGGAGGGAGGGGAGGGTGGATGGGGTGTTGGGTGGAGGGAGGATGGGTTGGGCGAGTGGAGGGAGAATGGGGTGGGGGTGAGGCTGAGGGTTTGGAGGGGCGGAGGGCGGAAGGTAGAGGATTTGGGGTGGAGGGAGAAGGGGGGAGGATTGAGGCTGAGGGGAAGGGTGTG
>NW_028234422.1:38664980-38672480 GCF_977035675.1 Penaeus japonicus | reverse complement strand
TTAATACTTATTACTATCATTATTGATATCGTAATTATCACTATTACTATGTTATTACTATTACAATTTGGTATTTCTACTATGATCACCATTAATTTTATCATCATAGTAGATGTTGCTTTTATTATCATCACTATCTTTTTTATAATCATTATCCTTATCATTGTTATGATAAATGATTGCGGTATTATAATGCAGGAACAATAAGAACAAGAACGTTAACATATTTTAATAATTCAAATAACATTATTCCTTTTCTTTTATTTTCAAGACCTATAGCACTGATATTTTAAATGTTATTCGTACGTGTTCACTTGAAACTTCATGAAATTTGGTTCATAACATTTGGCATATGTTTTTTTGTTTTTTTTTTTTTTTTTTTTTTATGAATGCAGCGTATAATTTTCAATCAATTGTTTTGAAAAAAAATACCACAACAGATATCTCTCACATGTCTAAAAAACGGCCTGAGGATATTGCTTTCTCTTGCTCTGTGTCTGAGAAAAAGAAGAAAAAAATATATATTTATATATCCTTTCGATTTTCATGTATTTGCAATTCCATTATCAAAAATAAAAATATGCAGTAAAGAATCATCCTATCAAACAATTGCCCTTTTATTGCTCTTTCAAATGATATTAAGCAAGAGATATTTCTATTGGAAGTGTAGATGAAGTAGTGTTTTCAACCAGAAAAACACGGTCTCGAGATAATCTCTGTTAACCATTTTTTTCCATGTCCGCTGTGTATTGCCATTTGCCTTTGTGTGGTTGGCATGAGACGGAGGCTGGGCTTGTTGACTGGCATGCGATGGTCCTGGTGGTGACTGTTGTAGGGCGGTGGTGACTGTGGTGGTGGCGGTGGTGACTGTGGTGAGTGTTCACGGGCGGAAGGTGGTGATGGCAAGGTGCCAGCACCAACCTGGGGCTGTCCTGTTTCCTTCTGCTGGTGACCTGGGGCTTGGGGAGCCCACCTGACGTGGCTTCTCATCCCCTTCTACCCTTAGAGAGTTGCTTTTACTACGGCATGCTTGAAAAAAAAAAAAAAAAAAAAAAAAACTTGCATAGGAGAAAGCACAAGTAAATTCTGACGCGAATTTTCCAAATATATCAGAATCAACAATATTCTACATAGACTGCCCAGTGATGACGTCACGCCGGACATTAAATTTTCACTGATTTCTCTCTCTCTCTCTCTCTCTCTCTCTCTCTCTCTCTCTCTCTCTCTCTCTCTCTCTCTCTCTCTCTCTCTCTCTCTCTCTCTCTCTCTGTTTATGATATTTACCATATCGTCGATGCGATGAGTGAAGAAATTATTTTCGTCATTTGTCAAAAATGTTCGTCAAAAATCATACCAATATGCTTCCCTTAACATATAAGTAAATGAAGAAGTATTTTCACTGCGTTCACCTAATCCTTGAAACGCATGTGAAAATAGTTATCGGGAGTGAAAAGTCAAACCGTGTTTTCTTAGCGAGCAGTTTGACTAAATCGCTATTTTTAAGTCTATACTAAGGAAAACAATGGTGTGTGTGTGTGTGTTTTGTGTTTGCTGTATATGTGTGTGTGTGTGTGTGTGTGTACGTAAGTGTGCATGTTTATGTTCCCAAATACATATACACCCTCACACACACACACAAATATAGTTTCCATGATGCGTTCCCCTCTCAAAATCAGGTTCATACGTCGCCAGCGAGACGTAAACCGGATTCCCTCGCGACCCGCCATCCACCCCCTCCTTTCCCCTCACTTATCCATCATCATTCCGACATCTATACATCATTGTTTCCCCTCGAACACCAGCATTACTCCCCATAAAAGACACAGCAGCTGTAACGCTTACAAACCCACGCACTCTGGTGTCTTCGCTTTCAATTATTATCATTTTATTCTTCTTCTCTTTCCTATCTAATTTCTCTTCCCTCTAGCTCTTCCTTCACTTTATCCAATCCTTCCGTCCCTCACTTTTCTAAACGTTCGAACGGTGGGAGGGGATTGGGACTGGACGGGAACGGGTGAGGGAACAGTTTATGGTGTGAGAGATGGGCAGGTGGATAAACGGTGGAGTGTAATGGAACGTGGATAGGTGTGGAGTTTTCACGTTGAAAAGAGTGGCCGTCGTGCATAACGGCGTTCGGTGATTGAGTAGTTTAACGACGGTTCGGCACTAAACGGCGCGAGGGGGTATCGGTAACGTGGTAGAGAAACGGTTAGCGGTACAAACTTGAACGTAGACGGGTGGTGACATGAACGGGGGTATTACGACGGTGGGGAACATGTGTCGTAAGTTACTTTAGTAGGTCAGTCGTACTTTTAGTGGGGTATGAGAGACTACGTGTAACGTCATAAACGGTGTTCAAGCTGGGACGACGGGAACACGACGTACGGTCGGACGTGGTAAATGTGGTGACGAGTTATTGGAGGAAGTAACGATTTCGGAGTGTTATGGAGGTTACACGTTTTGCGTTTAAACCAACGTTCTAAACGTTGGGGGCGAAACGTCACGATGACTGAAGATAAGACTCTAGTTAGGGTTGAGTGTTTGGTGAGTGCGCGCCGCACGGTAAACGGGGTAAGGAAAAAAAAAAACAACCTTCGTGGAGTTCGTGCGAACGATGACCGCACGGACTGATGTATCCACGTTTGTTGGGAAACGTAAAACGTCTTGCGCTCGGTTGTATCGCGGACTACGACAACGGCACGATCGGGGGAAATGTGGGAGGATTGAACGAACGTTACGGGTATTTTAACGACATATACGACGGGGTACACGGTAGTAATTATATTCCACGGAAGTTCGTAGCGTAACTTCCACTTTACTTAACGATACCTTGAAAGAGACTCTGTGGGGGTATTAATCGTTTTGTATGCGAGGTTATTTGGCGTGATTTTTACGGCTATGATGGTGGAGATTTTACGAAGGTTGGGGGGACGCTGTAACGAGAGCTTACGTCACTTAGGGACACGGCTATATAGTAAACTCCGTTTTTTTGGGATGACTGCGCGGACGGATGATTAGTATTACGGCGTTCGGTAGGTTAAACGAGAGTAACGGGTGGACTGTGATTTCTAAAAACGAAACGTACGAACGGTTTGGTTGGCGGTGGCGAACGATTGGGTGTTTATGCATGTTGTGGATCACAGATGAGTACGTTGTCGTACGGGAAACGTGAGGGACGAGGTTTGACGCAGGAGGTGTTGTTATTAGGCGGTTGGTGTGCGGTAGGGACGACGACGGTGGGACAAGGTAAACGGAACGAGTCGAATTGCCGAAAGGTTTGAGAGGTTGAGGGGGTGGCGGCTAGGGGTGAATTGAGGTGACGAAGTCTATGATTAGGGGTGTTCCGATATGTAACTTGGGACGGTGACAAACTGGATTCGTTCCCCGGGGAGGTGTACAAACGTGGAAACGGTCGTGCGGGTACGGTCAACGGCACGGTTACGGTTTAACTGTAAGTTGCGTGTATGAGCTGCTTTTTTTTTGGTGTGGTTACGAAGCTTGGTACGTCGTCGGAAACGTACTTACGAGGATCGGGGGTAGCGCGTTTAGAATCGGAAATGTGTAACGGACGAGCAGTGAAATATAGATAAAACGTGATCGGGGTTTGTGTTGAGGAAACGTTTTCACGCACGAGCTTGCGGGATGTGATGAACGGCGAACGTATTTACTTTGAAAAGAACGTTCTTCTGTCGATCGAAACGTAGGGATAAACGGTCAAGATATAGGAGCGAGTGTTGAGGGAACGTAACGGGTAACGTCTAACAAAACTGGGTATGGGGTATAATTACGCGGGACTGATAATAGGTTGGAAGTAGTTGTGTTGGAACGGGGAAAACTGATGCGGGGAAACGGTCTGGGCGGTGCGGAAACGGTTCGGCTACGGAAAGATTCTAAAACGATCCGCAGATCGAACGTTTCTGGGTTATCGTGGGGTTTGGACGCGGCGGGTGATGGAGAATCGTAGTACTGGTGGTAGAGAGACTTAGGAGAACGTGGTGGACGAACGATACGGTGCGAATCCACGCGTAGAAGGTTGTTTATACGTGGTGACTACTGGTACGAAGTGTAGAGGTACTGTGCGTACGCGAACGGTTCTCAGGAGTGTCGCGGGGGTTGAACGACGGTAGACGGTGTTAAGTGAACGTAAACGCGTAAACGTACGGGATAGGAGGTGTTAGTAAACGATAAACGGAGTGGCCTACGAAAACTTCACGGTGTGAACGACATCTGATCACTGCACGAATGATATCACGTGAAATTATAAGAAATCAACGCGATATTTGTTCGAAAGGAGATGGGGACCTACGTCGCGGTATATCAACGTGATTGTTGGGAAACGAATACGGACGTCGAAACGGGATATAGACCGGGGAAAAAACCGCACGTACAATGTCAGGTCTCGCTTGTGTGGATGAGAACTAAATAACGTTTACGCCGCTTAATTGACCCTCATACGAGTGACGAACGAAGACGGAAGATTCGGGAACTTACGGCACGGTAAAACGAGGGTTAAACGCGAACTTCTTGACGACCCACAACGAATTCCCGTACGCGGACCTAACTGTAACCCGGGAGGTGCGAACGGTGAAACTGTAATCCGATGAGATACGTCACGGTACGACGCGTATATAAACGCGCTAGGAGTAGTTGTGTGAACGGCAAACGTTCTAAACGTTTGGAGACCCACGCGGAACACGTTTGTGCTAAACGAGAAAAGTTTTAGGTTTGTATCGGGGAGAACGACGGGCGATTTAAAACGCGGAGGGGATGTGTGGAGAAAACGTCTTGGTTCGTGGTTGGAGTGGTTTAACGACGGGTACTAGCGAAACTGAAATGACGGATGTGTCGATTGAGGTCTTTGTACCCGTCGCGAGGTGCATGACGTCTAAAAAACGTTAAGGTGGCGTGTTACCGGAACGACGAATATGTCGTGCGTTCGTAAGAAAGACACTAGTTAGTAGGTAAACGTGTAACGGAACGAACGGAAATTACGATAAACGTTTGTACGACGGTTGAAAACGAAACGGTACGATGGACGAACGTGGCGTACACGTTAGGGATGAGGAGGGTGTACGAACGTACGGGTACGTTGGGCGGGACGGGTTGACGGGTAAACTTGAACGTGATATTTACGATGGTAAAAAACGTGGTGGACGAGGGGTGTCGTACGGGTGTTGGGGACTACGGCGGGTGTTTGTAACTTACGAAACGTGACGGAGGCATTAAACGACGGCGAGCGTAAACGTCGGGCATTAAACGGCGTTAAACTAGTGATGCGGTTTACGTTGAACGTGTGCGCTTTACGGATTCGAAACGAAGAGGTGTCTTGATACGGGGTTGTTGTGAACGCGTGGCGACGGAACGTGGGAAACGCGCTTGTGAATGATTTACGACTTACGGGGTGCAGGTTGTTAGAACGTGAGCGAACGTGTGGTTGAGTAAGTGGTGGTTCGTAACGAACGGTAGAACGGGTGGTTGGGACGGGAGGTGGGCTAACGCGTACGAGGTATCGGTTTGTACGGTTGTGGTGTTGGTCGATTTTGCACTGGGGTAAAAACGAATTGTCCACTAACGCGGTAATGGCGCGTGGCACATCGGGTTGGGTAGATATTTAGTGAAACGATGACGAACGCAGCCGGAAACGAACGTACGAAACGCGGATTGCAGCTTAGTGTATTGGACGTGTTGTACGCGGTTACGCAGAATACGGCGAAAGTCAACGAAACGAAGTTAACGTGGTAACGCATACAACGTCAGTGACGGGGAACTTCGTACGTGACTTGTAACGCGTAACGGAAGGGTACGTTAACGGATACAACGTGGCGAAAACGAAACGGTGACGTAGGACGGACGACGTTGGGGAAAAGACGACGGAACGTGTGGGAACTAGTACGTGTAACAGGATTAAAGTGTTGGAGTTCTAGTTGTGTAAACGTTAACGACGAAATTGTAACGGTTGCGACGTGTAAACGATAAATGTGGGGGTCATGGTGACGAAACAGGACGGGGATGAAACGGGTACGTAGTATCTAGAGGCTCTTGAGGATGTCGGGGCTTTGGTTCGGTGCGACGGTTAGGGGAAGACGAAACGGTTTTATAGTGGGGGTAAACGGAAACGGTTGCGTGTTGGACGGCGTGGTACGATTACGTACGTAAACTTGTAACGGATGGAGGATGGATTGGACAACGTTACGCGACTAAGGCACGTAAACGGGTTAACACGGTTGAGTGTAGTGAAGCGGGAGTAGGTCGTTGTTAAACGTAAACGGGATGTATGTACGGTTACGAAACGCACGACGTTGCGTAACGGGCGGTAGGGGATCGTTGCGTACTGTAAAACGTATAAGAACGGAACCGGCGACGATGTCTAAACTGAACGTAGCCGCCGTGTAGTTTGTAAGCTATGGTGAACGTGTTTAGAGGTGGCCGGGTACGACCGTTGTGGCTTTTGTGAAGTTCCCGGACGAGTAAGAAAACGGATAGAGAGCGAAACGCGATGTTTGGCCGGGGGAACGAACGTATAAACGACGTACGTATACGTACGGACGAGGTGGCGGTGGTGGGTTAGGGACGGGGTGAGCGACGGATGGAACGTGTGGCGGTTGGCCGAGTGACGCTTGGGGACTGGACGCGACTTAAACCGAAGGTACGAAACCGGGGCGTAAACGTGACGTGGCCTACAACTAAAGTGTAAACGGGTGTGCGGTGTGAAACGGTGTCAACGTTTGTGGCAGGTGGTGGTGTGGGAGGTACGGTCTAAACGTTAACGTCGAGGTGTAAACGGCTACCGGAACGGATGGTGAGTTTGTGAAGTAACGAGTACAAACAAGACGCGGGGACGTGATTTTTAACCGTACGGTAAACGTTTGGGGATAGGAAACGGGGATGGACGCTTCGGAAGTGAGAGGAGCGGTACGGGTAAACGAGGGCGGGTACGGGAACGTGTGACGGCAAACGCGAATGGGGTAGTTGGGTAAACTTTGGCTGTCGAGTAACGAAGGTGTAGACTTACTTATAAACGTAAACGAAAACTTGTGTAACTAGCGTCCTAAACGGTGCTCTTGGAGGACGGGTAACGACGTCGGGTAAAACTAAACGGGAACGTACAACGGTTTGGGGTTTAAACGCTGTGTAGAGGAGGTCAAGTACGAGTAGGCTGTACGGGTTGGGTAACGTTGGGACGGGTTGAAACGTCTCCCCTCTAACCCCTGTCTACTTGATTTCATTAGTGTCACACTCTCTAGCAAACCCACAGCGAGATATATACGTATATATATTTTTATTATTCCTATTTCCCTTATATACTTATTCGCCCACTTATCTTCTTCTTCCTCCTTTTCTTTTTTACTTATTTTACCCTAATCGTTATTCTATATCGCCTTGTCCTCTTTCATCTCTCGATTTGTTCGAATCTTTTCCTCTTCCTCTTTCTCCTCTCCCTCCTTTTCCTCTTCTTTTGTCCTCTCTCGTCTTTTCTTCCTTCATCCTCCTTCTCGCTTC
>NW_028234422.1:38644980-38647480 GCF_977035675.1 Penaeus japonicus | reverse complement strand
TCGAGAGCCGGGGTTATTTTAAAATTTATTTATTTTATATAAAGTAAAAAATTTTTTTAAAAGCCCCTTGAAGGAGAGGGACATCAGGCAAGGAGTTCCTGTGGGCAAAGATAACACGGTCGAGGGAGGAAATGGAGATAAAGGGAAAGAGGGTGGAGGACAAAGGACAGATCGAAGCCAAGGAGTTGTTGGTGGTGGGGGGTCAAGAATATGAAAGATAGGTTGGTGATAGGTTGTGGTAGACGACAGCAGACAGCAGAATCGATGTTGAGGAGAGAGAAGAAGAGAGGAAAGGAAGAGAAGAAGAGAAAGTAGAGCGGGACCTACGACTAACGCCGGGGCCGAGGGAGGATGAGAGAGAGAACAGCCAGCGTGGGTGGTGGAGAGGGTGGGAAACAAGCAAGGGAAAGGGAAAGAACAAGGGGGGAAATGGGGGGAGGGGGGGGATGGGGGGGGGGGAGGGGGGGGGGGGGAAAGCAGTCCGTGGCAGGGGAGGTGGTGGGGGAGGACCGGAGGATTATAGATTAGTTTAGACGACACCGGATAGAAAGGTATATGCTCAACATCCCCCTACAAACACTAATCCAATAGAGAAGGAGAGAACGTGAATAACCAGGAAAAGGAGACCCTTCTTCCGAGTGTCTCAGGAGATATGAAAGCAAGGAAAAAAAAAAAAAAAAAAAAAAAATATAAAAAAAAAAAAAAAAAAAAAAAAAAAAAAAAAAAAAAAAAAAAAAAAAAAAAAAAAAAAAAAATATATATATATATATATATATATATATATATATATATATATATATATATATATATATGAAATATATATATAGAACATATTGTATATATATAACATATATATATATAACGCATATGTATATATATATATATCATAATTATGTGTGTGTGGTGTGGTTTGTTTGTGTGTGTGTGGATAAATATATATATATTTAAAATTATATATATATATATATATATTATATATATATATATATATATATAAAGTGTGTGTGTGTAGTTTATGTGGGAATCAATGTTGTCGTGTTGTTTTGTTTTTGGTGGTGTGTGTGTTGTGTGTGATGGTTGTGTGTGTGATGATGTGTGTGTGTGTAGTGTGTGTGTGTGTATGTGGATAAAATATTATATATATATAATATATATTAATATAATATATATGTTATGGTATATATATAAATATATATATACATCATATACCATATATATATATTATACACATAAAATAAACACATATCATATAAATATATACATACACACACACACACATATATATTTTTTCTTTCTTTCTTTCTTTTCTTTTCTTTTTCTTTCTTTCTTTCTTTCTTTTTTATCAGCCTGTATCATTCCACTGCAGGACGTAGGCCTCTCAAGAGGGTTGTGGCCGGGTACCCCACCTACTGGCTCTAATTGTATCTTGGTATATATATATATATATGTATGTATATCTGTGTTTATGTGATTATACATACACACACACACACACA
The DNA here is from genome assembly GCF_977035675.1 of Penaeus japonicus. Lineage (NCBI taxonomy): Eukaryota > Metazoa > Arthropoda > Malacostraca > Decapoda > Penaeidae > Penaeus > Penaeus japonicus. The sequence continues at coordinate 38,645,984 of NW_028234422.1, read as the reverse complement.
CACACACACACATATGTATGTATATGTGTGTTTTAGTGATGTTCTTATATATTATATATAAATATATATATATATATATATATATATAAATATATATATATATTATATATATATATGTATATATATAACTATCATATATATATATATATATATATATATGTTCATATAATATGTGTATGTATAAATAATATACATTAATTATATATACATATTTATATATATATATATATCTTATATATATATATAATATATATATATATTATATATTCATATATATATGTGTATGTATGTGAAGAATATATATATATAACTATATATATATAATATATAATATATATATTCTAATCACTCTAGTCCTCCCCCCCACTCATTTTGATATATAAGGTGGTTATATCTATAACATACATAATTATATTTAATGTATATATATATATAATATACCTTAGAATAAATTATATATATATATATATAATATATATATTAATATATATAAATATATATAGGTGGTATATGGGTTATATACATAAACCATAAAACTAACCACACAGTAGCCAAAGATATCGAAAATCGAAAAAAACGAAAGTATAGGTATGTGTGCGTGGACAGAAGGGGAGAGATAGAGAGGGGTGGGGGGGTGGGGGGGAAGAGAGAGAGAGGGGAAAGAGAGAAAAGAGAGAAAGAGGAGAGAGAAGGAGGAAAAAGAGAGAGAGAGAGAGGAAAGGAAGAAAGAAGTGCAAAAGTGTGAAGAATAAGGAGGAGGAAAGAGAGGGAAAGAAGAGAGGAAGAGAGAGAGAGAGGAGGGGAAAGAGAGCAGAAGAGGGGGAGGAAAATAGAGGAAGAGGAGAGAGGAGAGGGAAATGAAAAGAAAAAAAAGAGAAAAGAGAGAGAAGAGGAGTAAAGAGAAGAGGGGAGATGGTGGGACGAGAGGGGAGATAGGAGGGGGAGGGAGGGGAGAGAAGAGAGGAGAGGTAGGACGCGGAGCGGGAAGGAGCGGGGGAGAGTGT
>NW_028234422.1:38632480-38634980 GCF_977035675.1 Penaeus japonicus | reverse complement strand
ATTTTATTTATAAACTTAAAATATCAAAATATTATAAATCGTCCTTTTTTACTATTAAGCTAAATTTTTAGTGTTAGGGGTAATACATGGGAACGGCTAATAAAAAGCTCTAAGTGGGTGGTTGGGGGTACTGATAGGAGACTGAGGAACAAAAAGTTTGGGAACCCCTGCTCTACAGCAAGATGACCAGAGTTCATTATGACAAATGTAAAAAAAAAAGTATAAATGAGACTGAGATGTAATGAGGCGTTTCGGATTACTCCGGCATCAGAACTACAGGGAGTTCTGATGGAGTAATTCGAAACGCGCCAGTTACATCTCTTGGGTAGTTCTGATGACGGAGTAGTCCGGAACGCGTCAGTTACACCTCTTGCGTTGTAGAAACTATTAAGTCTCATTTATACCTTTAGTAAACAGACAGTCAGAGGCAAAGAGAGACAGAAAAACCGAAGGCCTTCAAACCCTTGGTGACATTTTGAATTAATCAACGATAGAGTGAGAGGAAAAGAAAGAGAGAGAGAGATATATAGAGTGGGGGGGGAGGGGGGCAGGCAGGGCACTGGCAAAAAGGCACTAGGCAGGGTGGGGGGGGGGCCCTGGCGGCAGGGCACAACTCTGGGGCCAGGGGGGGCTACACTTAGAGTGGGGGGGGGGGGCACTGGCAGGGCCTTTACTGGCTCTTAGGGCACTCCGGGCAACCTGGGGCACTGGGGATACTAGGGCACTAACTTCAAACTCCATAAGACATCATTCCCGAATCCCACGACGTCTCAGAGTCCCCTGGAAGAGCCGCGTGGAAGGGGCACTGTTGCTTGTCTGCCTCCCAACCGTGGGCGGACGCGCGGGGGGACTTCTTGCTTGCGAATGAACTTTGCTCATTGTTAGACCTGCAATTAAGGATTTCTCATCATATAAGCGATATGTGTATTTGTGTATATACGAAAGAGAATAAGAGAGACAGAAGGAGAGATAGATAAGGAAACACAGACAAACAAACTGAGACAGAGACAGACAAACAGAGCGATAGAGACAGGCAGAGGGAGCCGGACAGACATACAAACAGACAGTACGAAAGATTACACCTTACTTTACTTCACATGGCAAAGCACTCTAATACTCCCCTAAACGTGCACACAAACCCGCAAATGCATTTATGCATGCATGCATATTAGTTGGCTGTAATAGCTAATAACTGATTCAACCCCATCCTCCATCACACACACTTACACTCGAAACGACTCACATATATGCATATGCAATAGAACTCCGCTCTTGCACCGTTGATTCTGCACTTTGAAACATCATATGAGGCAATCAGTAACGGCTAGAATAACAATAACGACGCTCATCATGACTGCAGGCACAAGCATCCCAACCGCAGGAAATGAAGCTCTCAGGGTCGCAGAAGAATACACACGCTTTGACAACAGTGGTTTAATAACAACAGCGCTTGCTCCTGGACACACTCTCTCTGACTCTCTCTGTGGATGCTGATGGGTCGTCTTGGGTGATGGTGGTGGCTGGCGATTCTAACCTGGGTGGAAGGATGAGGTAGGAAGATGGATGAAGGAGGAGGGAGGAGAGAGAAGAGAGGAGGGAAGATGGAAGAGGTAGGAGGGATGAAGGAGGAAGGAGGAGGGAAGACGTAGGAGGGATGAAAGAAGAGGGAGAAAGAGAGAAAGGTGGAAGGAAGTGGAAAGAGGTAGAAGGTATGAAAGAGGAGGAAGGAGGATGAAAGTGGTAGGAGGGTTGAAGAAGGAGGGAGAAAGAGAGGGAGATGAAAGGAAGAGGGAAGAGGAAGGAAGGAGGAAGGAGGAGGGGGATTGGAGAAAGAGAGAGAAGAGAAGACTGGGAGATACAGGAGGAAGAAAAAGAAGAAGGTGGAAGAAGGAGGAAGGAGGAGGGATGGGGAAGAGTATGTGAGAGGGAGGAAGGAGGAGTGTTGAAGAAGGAAGGAGAAGGGTAGAGAGAAGAGAAAGAAAGGGTGGAAGAAGGACGATAGGCAAGGGATGAAAGAGAACGGAGGAGAGAGGAAAGAGGAGAGTAGACAGAGGAAGGAGGAAAGAGGAGGGTAGACAGAGGAAGGAGGAGGGAGGAGGTAGGGAAGAGGTAGTGGCTAAAGTCATCATACATAACATTACATTTCAGGGTATACCAAGGGGGAGAGAGAGAGAGAGAGTGGAAGGAGAAGATGAGGAGTGATGGAGGAGTGTGAGCGAATGGAGACCTGAGAGAGTTGATCCCGGGTGAAATTGAGGGAACCGTGAAGAGAGGAAGTATGAGCGAGAATGGGAGATGAGAGGTCGTAAGAAGAGAGAGAGAGAGAGAGAGAGAGAGAGAGAGAGAGAGGACTGCGACATGGAGTGAGGAGTGGGACTTTAGAGAGAGAGAGAGAGAGAGAGAGAGAAAGACAGGGCGACGAATATACAGAAAGAGAGAGAGAGAGAGAGAGGAAGACTCCAATCCCGCCTCCCCTCCCCCACTCCCCTCCCCCTCCTGT
>NW_028234422.1:38624980-38627480 GCF_977035675.1 Penaeus japonicus | reverse complement strand
TTGGGTTGTTGAGTATTGAACAAAAAATGGACGAAGATTCTTTTTTTCGTTTTTTTTTTTTTCGATCGTCAGCAATGATGTAGCAGCAGCTCTTCAGTTCTAGGATACATGATTTATTTCGTAACTGTCACCAACCGCCCAAGTGGATGTAAGCTTTTACATATTGGTGATGAAATCTATTTGAAAAAGCAACATTTTTAGTATATGTTTCATAGTTGCTTAACATACTCACTAGTGGTGAAATTGCAATGATTAATTTTATCTCTGTTAAAGACATTTTTATTCCTCGAATGCATCATCTTGAGGCAATGTATGTGAACGCGAGTATGTATTATTTGTGATAGAAAATGAAAGTAAATCAGAATTTATCAGTCTGTCCTTTCAAGAGAATAGATTGTAAGATTATAAAGTTTAACATTTATCAAAGAATATGTATTATTTGTGATAGAAAATGAAAGTAAATCAGAATTTATCAGTCAGTCCTTTCAAGAGGATAGAGTATAAGATTATAAAGTTGAACATTTATCAAAAAATCAAATCAATTCAGCTGATATAAGCAGGTAGTATGAATCCACATATGATAATCCTATCATTATCCTTTCCATTCCTATTATCATCGTATCAGTACTGCCTAGATATTTGAATACTATTATCATCATTATCACCGTTACTACTATTACTATCACAATCACTAGTAATACTATTTTACTACTTGATTACGACTGATAACAATAATTATAGTAACAGTAATCATACTAAAAGATAAAGAAAATACAATAACGTTTTCACCATGACATTTCTCCTTCCTTTTCATATTTTCTGACGGAGAACTGACACCTAGATTCAAACAAAAGAAAGGAATTGCAGATGTATGTAAGTGAGAGAGACAGAGACAGAATAAAAATAATAATAATAATAAAAAATAATAATAATAATAAGTGCGAGTGTGGCTTTAGAACGAGGTCAAAGGAAGGAGTGAAGTTCTCAAAGATCTGTTGCCTTCTGTTTCTGACAACCTGTTGGGGGGAGGGGGGGGGGCTGAAGGGGATTGGGGTGAAAGTGAGGGGGAGGGTGTGAGAGGGAGCAGTGAAGGCGGGAGGTGGGTAAAAGAGAGAAGTGAAAGAGAGAGAGAGATAGAGGAAGAGAAAGGGAGATGGGACAGAGGGAAAGAGGGAAATGTAGAGGGTGAGGAAAGAAGGGAAGAGAGAGAGGGTAGATGGGAGAATGGAGGAATCAGGAAAGAGGGGTAGAATGGGTTAAACAGGAGGAAGATGTGTGTGTGTGTGTGTGTGTGTGTGTGTGTGTGTGTGTGTGTGTGTGTGTGTGTGTGTGTGTCGCTTTCACTCAGCATCATTAGCGTGAATGCTGGCAGGTACACGATTTCTAAGATTATGACACGGGAAACATGCATACGATTTTTTTTTCTCTCTCGCAGAAAGCATGTCCGCGCCTGAAACCATAACGCGGAACTTTGGAACTGTATATTCTCTTTACGTTCTCCTTCCATACATTATTCCAAGAAGAGAACAAGAAAGAGGAACAAGAGAAAGGCAGAGAAGACGTAAAATAGATAAATACAACATAAAAAAAAAAGATCATGATATAAGATAGGCACCTCATAAAAATAAAAAAAAATTAACTCATGGAGAAATACCGCAGTAGTGTGGCGTCCCCCCATCGTAATCCGAAACTAGGATCGTCTACTCCCCCGGGACGATCGTCGTAATGACACCCGTATCCCGCCCGTGTAATGTGCCTCGGAAAAGCGTTCCGTGATGGAGATCGCCAGCGAGATGGCATTTCTCGCATCTCTAGGGGCTGGATGAGTCATTTCTACGACCCCCATTCGTTGGCATTATCGTGGGCGCATTTACGTGGCGGTAATATGGTAAACAGGCTCGGAAGTTGAGGGGGAGAGATGAGGATGCACAGATGAGATTTATTCCGCTATTGATTTCACGGAGATGGAGGAGCTGGAGTCTGTTGCTCCTGAGGTCTTGTTTGTTGGCTTTCTTTATCATTTTATTTTTCTCTTCCTCCGAAAAGCAAATTGTGTTGTTGTTTTTTCTCTCTCTTCTTCTTCTTCTTTACTCATGGAGCAATATATAGTTTCTAATGTATATTGCGGATGATTATGGTAATAATAGTAGTAGTAAAAGTAATGATGATGATAGCACAAAAACAATAATGATAATGGTAGTGATGTCCATCATAAAGGTAACGATGATAGTCATAATAAAGATAATGAAAACTATGATAATGATAATCGTAATAATTAGTATGATAATAATAATGATAATAATAATAATAACAATAGTAATGATAATAATGATAATGGTAAAAATAGAAATAATGATAACTATGATAGAAAATAAAACATGACAATAATACTAAGGAATATAATAACGAAAAATATATATATCCAGAATGCTAAAGCGCAGGGATATTTATTCATACCTCGAATAAGAAAAGAAAAAACTCCAAAATACACACAATACAC
>NW_028234422.1:38577421-38579921 GCF_977035675.1 Penaeus japonicus | reverse complement strand
TCTCTCTCTCTCTCTCTCTCTCTCACACACACACACACACTCTCTCTCTCTTTTCTTCTTGTTTTTGTTCTTCATCATTTGCCCCTTATTCACCTTCTCCTTCTTTTTATTCTTCTTCTTCCCCTTCTTCTTTTTATTCTCCAGTTCCATGTCATTATTTCCCAGAATATTTTATTACGGGCGTATTTAGTTTTACTTATTAATTCCTTTTCAGCACAACCACGGTTATCCTCTTCACTATTCACAATTCTTAACCTCTAAAACATTTAGCATGTACATTTCCCTTCCCATAAATAAACTGTACACTAATGTTGCAACTGTCAAATGTCTTGATGACCAGTTCGCTTCTGTCAGCGAAACACTTCCGTGATGTATTTTCGACTGCGCTTATATTTGATGAAAAGCGGTGTGGTCTGCATATGCCGCCTGTGGTGTTACCATGGCAACAGGAATTCTGATGTTCTCTCACTCCGCTTTCGAGAATATTCGCTGTGAGGGGAAGGGAGGGAATGAGATTCATTTTGCTGTTATTCTATTTTGCATTCACTTGTGCTTTATTCATCTAGCAATTTAGATATTCATATGATATATATATATCTTTCTTCTAAAAGAGAAGGGTACGCGTGTAAGCTTTTGAGAATATGCTTTCATCAAGTTGATACGTTTTGGCAGGTAGTGGAATCCGAATGTCCATCTCATTCTCCCTATCTCTCTGTATATCTACCAAACAACCTGATTTTCTATCTCTTTATTTGTATTGTTTTGTTAACCATCATGTCTTATCCTTAAGAGATATATCTGTCTATCTCTCTATCTCTCTATCTATCTATCAATCTATTTATCTATCTATCTATCTATCTATCTATCTATCTATCTATCTATCTATATATATATATATATATATATATATATATATATATATACATATATATATATATATATATATATATATATATATATATATATATATATATGTATATACATATATATATAAATATATATATATATATATATATATATATATATACATGTATATATATACATATATATATATATACATATATATAATACATACATACATATATATATATATAAACATATATATATATACATACATATATATATATATATATATATATATATATATATATATATATATATAATACATATATGTATGTATGTATATGTATACACACACATATATATATGGGTGAGACGGCTTCCAGTCGTAAATAACTCACTGTGCCACGTTATTAAGGGTTATTACTTCTTTCAGCTACATTCAGTCCACAGATGTACGATCGAGGGCTTGAAACAAACACACTGTTGAGGAATATGTAGATTATTTAATCACGAGCTGGAGCACAAAATAAAGAGAGGGCCTCATCCCTGCCGCTGTCTCGTGTAACAACAAAAAAGCCTCTGGTTCCAACATTCTGCGAATGATACATAACATACAATGTTAATAAAATAATATACTCTCGTGCTATACGGGGCATACTAATGATGATAACAGTAATGATTATGATTACAAATAATAATGATGATAATAATGAAATGGATAATAATGATAATAATAATAGTAATAATAATAATAATAATAATAATAATAATGATAATAATAATAATAATAATAATAATAATAATAATAATAATAATAAGGATAATGACAATAACATCAAATAGACAGATATATAGATAGAGAGTTATAAATAGTGAGACATGTAAACAGATAAATATACCCTCTACACTTGTCCTTTTGTCTGTTCTCTCCTCCAACAAGAGTCAGAGTCTTCCTTCACACACCAAAGACGCTTGTAACGAGAGCAGATCAACAGAGGCTAATAAGAAGACGGGGTCGTATTACATCTCAGCGATTCCCTTTGAGAATTTTATTTCACTTTATATTGTTATTACATCCTTGTGGCGTCTTTGGTGGACAGTTGTCAAAGCTGCCTGCTGCGATCTCCTCTCCATTAGGAATGAGTTTTATGTTGTTATTTTGTAAGTATTTTTGGTTGTTAGTAGTGGTAGTAGTTGAAGTAGTAGTGGTAGAAGTCGTAGTAGCAAATAATGATAGTAAAATTAGTAGTAGTAGTAGTAGTAAAAATAGTAATCATAGTAGTCGTAGTGGTGGTAGTAGTAGTAAAAGTAGTAATAATAGTAGTATATGGTGGTAACAGAAGTCGTAATAGTAGCAGTAATAGTAGGAGTAAAAGGAGAAGAGAGAGAAGGAAGAAGAAGAGGAAGAGGAATGCTAGTCGTAGAAAGAGGAGAAGGAGGAGGAGGAGGAGCAAATAGCACCGCGCCTTAGAAGAAGTCGACCAGCAAGCCCTAGGACTACCTCCCTCTTTGAAGTGGACTATGAACTAGCGGTCGCTGAGACTCGTCTAAGAACGCGGCTCAGTTGCAAAGTAGTGCGGAGTGTGATGTAATATGCATGTCCTTTGTAAAGTGATAGATAGGAGCATAGCTTTAGCTGCAGGGGGGGGGGAGTAGA
>NW_028234422.1:38542421-38544921 GCF_977035675.1 Penaeus japonicus | reverse complement strand
ACAGAGATGAGAGGCGGAGGCGGTAATTATCATAATGTATAAAGGACTCGTATAATGAGAAGAGAAGAATTCGCAGTGTAGTGTGAGGGAAAAGGAAGTGGAGAAGGTACGTTTCTTTGGACTATTGGGTTAAGTGCTGTGTCGGGGATGTGTTTGTTTGTTTGTTTGCTTGTGTGTGTGTGTGTGTGTGTGTGTGTTTGTGTGGGTAAAACATAGTTTAGAAAGTCTTTATACATTTATTTTTTGCTCTTTATTCTTTTGGTCTCATCTTTAGGAAAGGCCAATGCAAGATTTTAGTATAATCGGACCGAAGGGTTTTTATTTATAGCAAAAGAAGGGGGGAAAAAAACAAAAGCACAAGGTAAAAGTATTTCTTTTTTGAGTTACGAAGCTAAGGTAGAAAGTTATTCGGGAAAGCTCGGATTAATGCAAGATGGTGGCTCTTTTTCAATCTCGACCTAGTATTCAAGATATCTCTAAAAATTAACATTTTTTGTTTACTAAACTAAAAAGAAAAGAAAAAAAAACATTAGTACCAACTGTATGATTAACTACCACTGTTTTCCAGAAACTGATTCATACCCTATCTTCATGCATCAAAAATAATTATCGGTAGTTTCCTAAGAAGAAAAATTATGAATTGGGATAATTCCATTTGAGATGTGATATATATATATATATATATATATATATATATATATATATATATATATATATATATATATAATCTCTATATATATATATGTATGTTATATAAAAAGTATATCTTGTTAGTAAGAGTTATTGAGAGATGCCACACACACACACACACAACACACACAACACAAACACACACCCCACACACACACACACACACACACAAACACAGCACACCCACACTCCCCCCACTATCACACACTCACTAACACAAACACACACACAGAGAATATAGAAGATAGATATATTTATATGAGATGTATATATTTAGATAATAGATAGATACATACATACAGACATACTAATGACACCTCCACAAACAACTACCCTGACCACACACTCAAACATTACCCATTAGAAAACACGCACCCCACCCCCTATCTCTACCTCCTCCCTCCCCGCCCCCTCCCCCCAGCCACCTCACACCCACACCGCAATAAACGGCGTCCCCCCACCCCCCCAAAACCCCACGACGCCATCCTACCACCCATCTACCATACCACCTACTTGCGCTGGAACAACCCACCCACCAAGCTGGCCTCCACCAGATATTAACACACCAAACCTGTACACCGAAGCCACCACTTGCCCCGCCGCCCCGCGCCCCACTTACCAAAGCTCAGAAGACTTGGTAGGGTTCAACACTTTTTGTGTCGACGTTTCGTTTGGTTTAAAGTATAAAATCAGGCACATACAAATGTTCGTAATCATAGGGCATTCATGCTTTAGAGAGCTTATTATTGCCTTCATCATGTTTTAAGTTTGTAGCAAATGTAACCTTAATAGAAATAAATGACACCCCCCCCTTGTGAAAAAAAGGGAAATTCCCTATCCTTTTAAACAGAAAATTTCGTAAAATGCCCCCCCGGGGTGTCCCGCCAATACAATGGGAGCCCAAGGGAACCCTAGCCTCCCTTTTTTTCAAATTTTAAGTTTAAAAAACAAAAAAGGGTTTTGTAAGCAGTGTTTACAACGCAACTTTGATGTAATTTTTTAACCCCCCCGCCCCGAGTGAAATGTTTTTCCCCTTTCCTTTGCCTACTGGTATTTGATATGTCTATCTTAAAGAAACGGTAGTTTACTGCCTATTGTGCTTTTTGTTTCGTGTCGTTCATTTCTGTTTAGTTCATATTTGCACCAAAATTAGGAGATAATGTAGACAAGTTTTATCAATTACATCATTTGTTTCTGTTTATCTAAAATTTCCCAGAAAATAGAGGATACGAAATAGGCTGCATTTGAAAAGGATGTTGTCCTTGACTTCGACCAGAATGTGATACACGTTTGACATTCTTTAAAACATCCTTTCGAAAATGCTTGTGCTTTAATGTCATGCAAATGTTTATGAACCCATGAATTAGCATCACCATAAAGAAGAGCAAGTCTTATGAATATGTGAGCATATTTAGTGTAAAAGCTAATGCAAATGAACCTGTTAGCTCCTTAGCTAAGGGTGTGGCATCAAAAGTATTTTACTTAGAGGGTTTGTAGCACGGTATGTATGTAATCTTTATTGTATTTATAGTATGATATTTATGGAGTTTATTTGCAGCATAGTATTTACAGGATAAAATTATTATGGTGTTTATAGATGTAAGCATTTGAGTTTCGTGTGATAGGAATACATAATATTTGAAGATAATAGATTGTAGATTATAGAAAGTATACGAAAATTTGCCCTCGTGTGATAGCCCCTTTAGTGTTTGTTGCGCCGCTCCTTAACTGGTAAAAAAAAAATAGATTTATATTGTCCACTACGTTAATAGCCTTTAAAAGCATCCGTTAAAGCGGTGTGCCCATACTT
>NW_028234422.1:38517421-38522421 GCF_977035675.1 Penaeus japonicus | reverse complement strand
TTTCATACAGTTTCGAATGAAACTAAAATATGAAATAATGAATCCAGCTCTAAACGACAATACCAATTCTTATTCAGAAATAGTTACAAATAACATGCAAATGCATATTCCAATTATATGTAAACCCTTATGATGGTTATACACAAACAGACTAATTCTAGTTTATAGTATATCCCATCACATTTATTTTAGTTCTCTTTTAGGTAACCATAATCTGTGGTATACATTCCCCATCCTCGCCACCCCCTCTCCCTCTCCAGTCTACGAGGTACGTTTGAGAGCCAGCTGTTGACAGGACGGGACATTGTACAATGTACAATATCCCGTTCTGTACAATGTACATACTGCTTCAGAGTCCTCACATCAGATTCACCAGAGTTCTTAGAATAGACGCGAATTCTAAGCGTGACGAGACATGTTTTCCGTGCTCTTTGGCCACAAGGGTTTAAGTCTCATGATGTATAAGTTTCATTTTTATACGTTTTGACGAGTTAATCTTAACGTAGCAAACGTTAAGCTTTCAGGAATAAAATGTTCAGTGCAATCGGTATCTGACGCTTTTTTATCCTTTGATACCAATTTCCCCAACATTTATTACTCCGATAGAATAGATAAAAATGTAATTAGAATAACTGTTATTTTGCACGAGCATTTAATCTCATATTATCTACATTGGTGAACGATATTTTTAATGACCCTACCTAAATACTCACAAAGATTAATTTTCTTTTTCTTATCTAAAAACAGTTAACAAAGTTTAATGTGTAGTTAAAGCTAAATGTATTTCATCTATGTCAAACGTTCGGACATATGTTGTTAAGTCTGTTAAATGTATATGCCAATATCGGGATCAAAGGTATGTTAACTATAAATACATGCTTTATACATTACATCAGCTGTTCGTCCAAAGGTAATCACTGTATCAGATATATAAACGCTGTAATTATTATAGAATTATTGCAACAGGAAAGCGGAAAATCATAGTCTCTATGTTTAACAAATCTTCCACATGATTTATCTTGTATGAAAGGAGTGTTAGTAGAATCTAAACATATTGGGGCATTTTTCATAGTAAGTTAAGAACTATCTGTGTGTGTGTGTGTGTGTGTGTGTGTGTGTGTGTGTGTGTCGGTGTGTGATTTATATATATATATAAAATATATATATATAATATATATATCATATATATATATGTATATTATATGTGTTGTGTGTGTGTGTGTGTGTAGTGTGTGTGTGTGTGTGTGAGTGTGTATGAATATATATATACACATATATATATATATATATATATGACCCATATATATTATATATATATATATATATATATATATATAATATATATATACACGTACGTTTACAAACAAACAACAAATACGCACACACACTAACCTTGTCCGAGAATGATATATAAGATTTAGACTAGAGTAGTGCATTCCATTGTTGTGCCTCGGCACAAAAAAAAAACAAAAAATTCCTTCGGTAAAGAAATATTTTCTGCATTACCGACTCCGAGAAGACCGTTGGATGCAACACAGAAAGGAGATTCATTTTCAACATTATGCTGCAAATGGTAAGAAAATAGTGAAGTAATTCATACTTTGGAAATTGGAATAATATTTCAGAATTTTGAGATAGTGAGATACAGATAGGGAGGGGAGAGAGAGAGAGAGAGAGAGCGCGCGAGAGAGAGACAGAGAGAGAAATTTTCTTATCGTCTTTTTTATTTTCTACTTCTTCCCTTTCATTCTCTCTTATTGGCCGTTCTCCTTCTATCTCTCTCTTTCGCGTTTATTTCCCCATAATTTTTCACATTATATATTGCCTTTACATTGAAGACTTTCTATATTAAAGCATATGATAATCCCAAAGTCACTTTGAAGAATTATTATCAACACACACAAGAAAACATAAATAAAGACAACTAAAATATGCAACAGCATATGTAGTATGTAGTATGTAGCAATCCTACCTTTGAAGTAACGATACAGCGACCTCGAGGCCATTAAACAAAAATAGTAAAATGGAAATGAAATAAAGAAGGAACAGACTCGAGAAGCACCTAGGGTCACTCCGGTCTTTTGTTGGCAGACACTAGGGTTTCAGTGTCTTCCAGTTATGCATGCGATCAGTCGTAGATTATCATGCCTTTTACTTTGCATTATTTAAGGGATCATAACCAACCAGTCTAGAAGTTGTCCAGAAGTCAGTTATGAGATTGATTTCCGATAACCCTTCATACTCGAGGGTCGTGAATATGAGAACTCAACTTACACTCTTTTTACGAAAGAATTGCATTCATCAATTCCCCTTTTGGTGTTCAAGCAATTGCAGAACCCGTCTTTCATACAGTTTCGAATGAAACTAAAACATGAAATAATGAATCCAGCTCTGAACGACAATACCAATTCTTATTCAGAAATAGTTAAAAATAACATGCAAATACATATCCTATATGTAAACCCTTATGATGGTTATACACAAACAGACTAATTCTAGTTTATAGTATATCCCATCACATTTATTTTAGTTCTCTTTTAGGTAACCATAATCTGTGGTATACATTCCCCATCCTCGCCACCCCCTCTCCCTCTCCAGTCTACGAGGTACGTTTGAGAGCCAGCTGTTGACAGGACGGGACATTGCACAATGTACAATGTCCCGTTCTGTACAATGTACATACTGCTTCAGAGTCCTCACATCAGATTCACCAGAGTTCTTAGAATAGACGCGAATTCTAGGCGTGACGAGACATGTTTTCCGTGCTCTTTGGCCACAAGGGCTTAAGTCTCATGATGTATAAGTTTCATTTTTATACGTTTTGATGAGTTAATCTTAACGTAGCAAACGTTAAGCTTTCAGGAATAAAATGTTCAGTGCAATCGGTATCTGACGCTTTTTTATCCTTTGATACCAATTTCCCCAGCATTTATCACTCCGATAGAATAGAAAAAGATGTAATTAGAATAACTGTTATTTTGCAAGAACATTTAATCTCATATTATCTACATTGGTGAACGATATTTTTAATGATCCTACCCAAATACTCACAAAGATTAATTTTCTTTTTCTTATCTAAAAACAGTTAACAAAGTTTAATGTGTAGTTAAAGCTAAATGTATTTCATCTATGTCAAACGTTCGGACATATGTTGTTAAGTCTGTTAAATGTATATGCCAATATCGGGATCAAAGGTATGTTAACTATAAATACATGCTTTATACATTACATCAGCTGTTCGTCCAAAGGTAATTACTGTATCAGATATATAAACGCTGTAATTATTATAGAATTATTGCAACAGGAAAGCGGAAAATCATAGTCTCTATGTTTAACAAATCTTCCACATGATTTATCTTGTATGAAAGGAGTGTTGGTAGAATCTAAACATATTGGGGAATTTTTTATAGTAAGTTAAGAACTATCTGTGTGTGTGTGTGTGTGTGTGTGTGTGTGTGTGTGTGTGTGTGTGTGAACAGATAGAATAGATATAGAAAAAGGAGACTGCCGTATCATACACAGTAGTGATTGAAAGTGCGGAGGGTAAAGGAAGAAGGCAAGTCTCCTTTTAATCTCTTAATACTCCTTCCCTTTTCCCCTCCCCTTCCCCGTACCCCTTCCCCTGTACCCCCTCCCTGTACCCCCACCCACTCTCCTTACCCCTTCCCCTCTACCCCTCCCTGCACCCCTCCCTCTCCACCCCATCCCGCTCTTTCGTACTCCTTCTCCCTTCGATCTCCCCTCTACGTACCCCCCCCCCTCTACGTACCCCTCCCCCTCTACGTACCCCTCCCCCTCTACGTACCCCTCCTACTCTACCCTTCTCCTCCCCCCTCCCTCCCTCGGTCCCCTTCCAACCACATCCCCAGATTTTACACGCCCATAAAAATAGCAAACAGAATTACCAACTGCTCCGAGTTTGCCGCGCAGCTGTATTCCAATAAGTATCAAATTAAATATGCTCGATAATCCTGAATCCTCATGATAGCTCGATGTGCGGATGCTGATGATGGCTTTGTGGTTGGTCATTAGTGCTTTAAATTGCATTGCGTGAACCGTTTGCAGTTATTAATAAGTTGCAGAATGAGGTTGTTTGCGTAAGAAAGGGCTTAGGATTAATCTACATTGGTTTTCTTTACTTGGTTTGTTTTTAAAGTTGCCTTTGTCTTCATGGAAATGCATGCGCTTTCATGGGAAATTATGTATTTTGTTGCTCCATAAAAGAGGCAGATGTTTCATCAGGGTTGTATTTGATGAAAGGTCTATTGATTATTTAATGATTATAGATGATGATAATGATATCAAAAGAAGTAACTATGATTTCGATGATAATTATGATAATAATAGCAATATTAGTAACGGTAATGATAATGATAACAATGATGATAATAATGACAACAATGATTATAATATAGACAATGATAATAATGGCAATGGTGATGATGATAATAGTAATAATGATAATAGGAGTAAGAATAATGATAACGATAATAATATTGATTATGACCATAATACTGATGAAACTAATATCAGTAATGATGATAATATAACGATAATGATAATCATCAATATTATTATTACTATCATTATCATTATCATCACCCTTATTATCACCATCATTATCACTTTTATAATAATAATGATAATGATAATGATTATAATTGTTATGATAATAATCATTATAATAATACTGATAATGATGATAATATTACTTATATAAAAATGATAGTAATAACGATAACAATGATTTTGATGATGCTGATGATAACAATAATAATGATGATATTAAAAATGATGTTGATAATAATCACAATATCAATACTCATCATAATAATGATAACAACAAAAATTACAACAAAAACCGCAATAACAACGACAAGCAACAACACACACCAACAACAACAACAAAACTGCATACCACCGAAACCGAAATGTTATCTATAAGTCGCAAGCGAGGTCAAATGGCCGACAAACGAGAGGGCCGCGGCACTAAAATCGAA
>NW_028234422.1:38509921-38512421 GCF_977035675.1 Penaeus japonicus | reverse complement strand
TTATCGATGTGATGCAGGGCGAGGAGGTGGAGTATGCATATTTGTAAGGGATACCCTTAAGTCAAATAGGATATCAACTACAACAGTTAATAATACTGCCGTAGAAGATGTCTGGGTTACCGTACAAAGCAACATGCTTCCTTCCTTCATTATTGGCGCCGTCTATAGGCATCCCCATGCAAAATCTGAATCTTTTGAATATCTTGAAAAGGTTTTTAGAGAAATGTCCTTAAAAAAGAAATCACTTTTTATCTTAGGTGACTTAAATGATGATTTAAATAAACCAAATGCTAAGTTAGCAAAGTTAATCAAGAAAAATAAACTAGAACAAGTGATCAATAAACCTACAAGGATCACAGAAAACAACTCGTCTTTATTAGATGTAATAATAACGAATAGATTAGATACCATACTCCATACAGACGTCATTCCATGTCATATTGCTGACCATGAACTTATTACAATGACGTTGAATATAAAGAAACCAAAACGACCACTGGTTACAAAAAAAACATTCGTGACTTCAATCACCATGACCATCAGTCATTATGCAAGCAAATCATATTTAAAGAATCAACTCTATTAGATATTTTATCAACAGACAATGTAGATACCCAGGTAACCATCCTTACGGAAGTGATAAAAAGCAGCATAGATGCCTCTGCTCCCTATGTGACAAGAATCGTCAGACATCCCCCTGCTCCATGGATAAATGACGACATCAAGAGAGCTATTGCCGAAAGAAATAATTCCCAACAAGCGCTCAAAAGAAACAGACTTGAGCCCGCCCTTCAGGCAATTTATAAAGCAAAAAAGAAAAATGTTAAGTCATCAATTCAATTGGCAAAGACTAATTATTTCAGAAATAAATTCGCAGAAAATAAAAACAACTCTAATAAAACTTGGAAAATTGTTAAAACATTAGTGCCTAACAAACAATACACAGATAATTACACAAATTCTACACATAACACCGACCATTTCAATAACTTCTTTGCACAAATTGGAAAACTTACTTATGAACAAACAATTGGCACCACATTACATCAAAACACAGATCAGGCAAGGCTCATAACTGATGATTTCAGACCGCAACCAGTAGACGTAGAAACTATCATCCTAATAATAAAACAACTTCGCGATACAAATGCGGTGGGAGCAGACGGTATTGCTTTGCGCTTTATTAAGGATAGTCTACCGGTAATCGCATTTTATATAACGATCATTATTAACACCTCACTGGTAACTGGTGTTTTCCCGTCGCTTTGGAAACATGGAATTGTAACACCAATTTTCAAGTCTGGGGATATAGACGACATGAATAATTACCGCCCTATCGCAATACTTCCAGTATTATCTAAGGTACTTGAAAAAGCAGTGGCAATTCAATTGATGAATTTCCTGGAGACCAATAACTTATTATCTAAAACTCAACATGGCTTTAGAAATAGGTTATCCACTGAAACAGCGTTGCTACAGATTACTGACCAAATTTATAATAACATGGACAACAATAAGGTAAATTTACTCACTTTGTGCGATCTTTCTAAAGCTTTTGACAGCGTCCATCACAAAATTCTTCATAACAAATTAAGAAACCATAGAATTGATACCCATTGGTTTGATAGCTATTTAAATACAAGAACCCAGTCGGTAAAAATTAATGAAAATATATCATCAGCACAACCAGTTTATTTCGGTGTTCCACAAGGATCTACATTAGGCCCGATCCTATTCACAATTTTCATTAATGATTTATCAACCATAGTCCATAACTGCCATCTAATACAGTACGCTGATGATTCTCAATTTCTCCACAGTGACTCAGTGAACAACTTAGAGGCATTGATAAGAAGCACACAAGACACTCTTGTTAAAGCAAAACGATATTTTGATAACAATGGTCTTAAAATAAATCCACAAAAAACGCAATGTATCTTCATAGGTAGTCGGCAAAATTTAGCTAAAATTCCCATAGACACAACCATAGATTTCGAAGGCTACCAAATTAAACCAAGCACTTCAGTAAAAAATCTAGGAGTACATTTTGACAGATATATGACGTTTGAATCCCATGTTGATAATATACATAGAAAGGTAATGGGAACATTAATATATCTTAATCATATAAAAAATCAAATCCCTACAGAAACAAGAATCATGATTGTTCAAACTCTAGCACTAAGCATCATTAATTATTGTTTAAATATTTGGGGCTCTACTAACAAAACCCTAATGCAGAAAGCACAAAGACTACAAAACTTTGCTGCAAGAGTTGCATTGGGTAATGTTAGAAAGTTCGATCACATCACCCCACACATTATTCAACTTAAATGGTTAAAAATTCAAGCCAAATGCAGTTATGATACATGTGTTTTTATTCATAAAATCATCCATGGGAATTATCCACAATGGATCCTGCCTTTACAAACTGTGGGGAACACATCAGGTGTTCGAACTCGACAAGTAAATTCTCTATATGTCAAGAGATCACACACAG
>NW_028234422.1:38494921-38497421 GCF_977035675.1 Penaeus japonicus | reverse complement strand
GCCGAAAGGAAGATAAAGGGAAAGGGAAAAGAAACTGATAAAGAGGAGACACGCATGAAAAAGGAAAAAAAAAAAAAAGATAAGATTAAAACAAAAAGAGACAGACAGAGAGAGACAGAAGGGACACGCAAAACATACTGCTCACAAATACACAAACACGTAAACACACTCACAAACACGCTGAAAGATTTATCCCTTTTCAAAACTGAGCGAAGAGCTTTGAAGAGCTCGCGCCATCACTCAAATATGTATTAATATCCTTAGTCGTAGCCGGGACTCGTAAATGGTTCAGAGTGTATCGACTGCTTCAATTAGACTTGAAACCGTCCAATGCTCCAAGGCAAGGTTAATACCATTTCCTTCTTAAATATTCAACTTCATAAAGTTCAAAGCTATGAGTTTAATCTTTGAGTAGCCGAGAATGAAAAAAAAAAAAGATAAACACTTCTTTGAAAAAAAAAGGAAAAAGTTGAGAGTCGGGGGAACATTTTTATGGTGTTTGCTTGACCTTTGCCGATGTTGATGATGAAGGTGAGGCAAAAATGAATATGTTTTACTGATTATGATTACATTTATGATTTTAGTGATATGATTGGTATTAATATTACTATCATATTATATTAATTATGATTCATTATTTGTCATTACCATTATCATCCCTTTTATTACTTTCATTATCATTATCCTCATTAGCATCATTATTATCATTTGTATCATTACCATTATCATTATCATCATCATCACCATCATTGTCATTAGCATTGGTAATAGTAGAAGTATTATTATGATTACTATAAATGTTATTATCACTGATATCATTATTATCATCTTTACTGTTATCATTATTATTATCATTATTATCAACAATATCATACTCATCATTATCATTCGTAATGTCTTTGTTATCATCATAATTGTTATCACTAATAATAATATCAGTAGTAAGATGCGATACGAACAGAAAAGTAGAGACTGATAAATCATCGAAAGGAGGAGAGATGGAAGATCTAAGATGAAAGTAAGAGACTCTAAAAATCAGTAGTGGAACTATCATTATTATTATCAATTTCATTAGATATCAATTGGTGTTATTTGCTTTTATAATCATCATAATCATTATCATCATCTTTTTACTACTACTATTATTATTAATGGTGTTATTATCATTATTTTCATTGTTGTTTTCATTAATTTATCATTATCACCACCATCATTGTTATCATCATTATTATCATTATCATTGTTTTATTATCATCATTATCGTTATTATTATCATTATTATTGTTGATATTATTATTTTTATTGTAACAATTAATATCAATGATTATAGTAACATTATCACTATCATTATTATTATCATTGTTATAATCAAAATAGTTATCATTATTGTTATCCCAATTACTATTACTAGTAGCAGTAGTAGCACTATCATTGTTTATGTGATTATTACCATTATCATTATCATGATGATTCTTATGAATAACATCATTACTTTCTTTCTTATTATATGCAAATATTGTTATTGTTATTATCATAATTATGATCGTATTTTCATTGTCATTATTATAAACATTACTGTTATCATCATCATAAGCATTATTACTATCACCATTATCACTATTATTGATATTAATATTATTACTTTTTTCAGCATTATCATCATTATCATACTTTTCATCATATATATATTATTATCATTTTTATCTTCATTACCTGCATTATCAGCATTATCATCATTAATATATCTATAATCATCATAATCATGATTTTATTTTCATTATCACTACTACATTTTTCTAGTATTTTGTTATAAATGTCATATTTTTTTGTTACTGATAATGCTAATGACAATGATAATAAAAATTGTTATGTAAACTGTATTCCTAAAACTTCCCTGACTTGCAGAGTATCGAAGTTATATCATATATTTAGCTGATTTTTAGAAAGAGTGAGATTCCTAATGTATCCATGATTTTGGGACTCAATTTTTCTATTTTTTGTTCCACATTCTTGTAATTTCTTCCCGAAGTTTTGAATAGATTTGTAACTTCTCTGCTCGTTTTACTTTCATGAAATAGTCATTCGGGCAAGTGATTGGCCTGTAATAGTCTAAATACTTGTCATAATAAATTTTAAAATCCCAAAAAGCTTTCACGTTCTCCTTTTCCACTACAGATTCAGGGTCGCGTTGATGCCATTTTCCATTAATTCGGATTACTTATTTTTGTAGAAAAAAACGATGCATTGTCTCCTCTGTGTGATATATTCCACTCTTGGTTCCATTGGTTTTTAAAATGCTTGTTCTTGTGCTGGTAATAGTAACATTTCCTTTCCTTTTTCCTTTCCATTTCTGAGCCAGTTTCCACCTTTTTTTATTCTCTCCATCCCTTTCAAACTTCCCTTGTAATCTCAGATTCTGAAAGTATTCCTTTTTTTCCTTTTACTCTATCCTTATCTGTTCCCTCTTCGTCCACCGCTTTGCAATAACAGTTCTCCACTA
>NW_028234422.1:38484921-38487421 GCF_977035675.1 Penaeus japonicus | reverse complement strand
GTAATTTTAACCATTTGCAAGTAATTGTAACGGCAATTGTAATTGAAAAAAGCCGGAACTTTCATACCATTGTTTTTACAACATCAGGAGAAATGAGCCCTTAGGCTAAATTTGTCTACGCAAAGCTAGCTGTAGTCATGCCACAGGAAATCAACAGCTAAAGAGCTAAAATAGTTGCTTGAATAAAGTGGAACACGATCATCAAGCCTTAAGACTACTTCTCTGAGTGGAATAGACTAAAAATTAGCGGTCGCCAAGAGTCGCTGAAGAATGTGGCTCTGTGAGTAAAAGCTGATTGGAATATAATATGATATTCATGATCTCGGCTAAGTAGTAAATGGAAGCTTTAGTCAGACTATGTTGCAGGGATTGAAGATTATTTCGTATTATTCAAAACAAACCGTCTCAACGTTCCATAAAGCCAAAGATTAGATTAATTTGTGTGTATGTGGGGGGGGGGGGCAGTTCATAATCATTTATACCAATTTCTCTCATATACATATATGTAATATAAAGTATCATTACTATCTTATCGACTACCTTTGCCCTTCAAGACGAAACATACTCGACTTCCAGGCTCTTTCTCAGATGAACCAATGAACCAATCACAGAGCACGATGGAAACGAGGACATTGCTCTGCGCCAATGAAATGCTCTGACGCATTTTCGTTCCGGCAAGGAGACTCGCGCGCTCTAATAGTCATGCATAATAGATTTCATGACGAGATCTGGGTGTTTTGTTGACATTTAGAGAAGGGGCGTGAAACAGGGAGCATGAAAAATAAGAATCAAGCTGCAATGATGTAATAAATTTAATGTTGATATTACTCTTTTACTGATGTCGCTGTTGCTGTTTTTTTTGCTTTTATGATTATCATTTTAACATAATTGGTATTACTTCCCACAATAATGCTAAAGTGATAACTAATATTGGTATTATGGTAATAATTGTTTTGTTATTACTGTTATTGTTATCATTATTATCATCAACATCATCTGTTATTCTCATTACTTAAGCTTAAAGATGGTCAAACCAAATTTTCTTTTTTAAGTTCCTGATATTCTTTTTACTTGTTCTTAAGAACATTGCAAATCTCTCTCTCTCTCTCTCTCTCTCTCTCTCTCTCTCTCTCTCTCTCTCTCTCTCTCTCTCTCTCTCTCTCTCTCTCTTTATCTAACTCTCTATCTATCTATCTATCTCTTTCTCCCTCTCCTTCTTTTTTCTTTCCCCTTCTCTCTCTTTCTCTCTCTCTCTCTCTCTCTCTCTCTCTCTCTCTCTCTCTCTCTCTCTCTCTCTCTCTCTCTCTCTCTCTCTCTCTCTCTCTCTCTCTCTCTCTCTCTCTTCCCCTCCTTTCTTTCCCCTTCTCTCTCTCTATCTATCTATCTATCTATCTCGCTCCTTTGCTCTCTCTAATAGCTTCGTTAATTACAGTTGTTTATATTTGCTTCTGTCTTGCATATACCTCAAATATTTTGCGTTATTATCTGTCACATACATGTATACACATTTCACACTTGCCAATCGACCTTCTTTACAATGTGATATAGATTCATCTCCAAGAGCTTATATGAGTAAAACATTCTCCATCTTTAAGGCTGCGGGTTTAGGTTCTCATACACAAGACCACATCTGTTTTAAAGTCATGATTATACCTTTTGCAAGAGGAGGGTTATTGACAAGAAAGGTGTCCTCTCCTGCCAAGCCTACTTTGCAACATACAATATGCATAGGAGAACTTTTTCCGATTTATGGTTGCTCTCTCTATATATATCTCTCTCTCTCTTTCTCTCTCTCTCTTTCTCTCTCTCTCTCTCTCTCTCTCTCTCTCTCTCTCTCTCTCTCTTCTCTCTCTTCCTTCTCTCTCTCTCTCTCTCTCTCTCTCTCTCTCTCTCTCTCTCTCTCTCTCTCTCTCTCTCTCTCTCTCTCTCTCTCTCTCTCTCTCTCTTTCTCTCTTTCTCTCTCTCCTCTCTTTCTCTCTCTCTCTCTCTCTCTCTCTTCTCTCTCTCTCTCTCTCTCTCTCTCTCTCTCTTCTCTCTCTTCTCTCTCTCTCTTCTCTCTCTCTTCTCTCTCTCTTCTCTCTCTCTCTCTCTCTCTCTCTCTCTCTCTCTCTCTCTCTCTCTCTCTCTCTCTCTCTCTCTCTCTCTCTCTCTCTCTCTCTCTCTCTCTCTCTCTCTCTCTCTCTCTCTCTCTCTCTCTCTTTCTTTCTCTCTCTCTCTTTCTCTCTCTCTCTCTCTCTTTATCTTTTTCTACCTATCTATCTATATATCTATCTATCTTTCTCTCTCTCTTTCTCTCTCTCTCTCCCTCCCTCCCTCCTCTTTCTCTTCCTCCCTCTCTCCCCTCCCCTCTCTCCATCCCTCTCTCTCCCTCCCTCTCTCCCTTCCCTCTCTCTCCCTCCCTCCCTCTTTCCCCTCCCTCTTTCCCCTCCCCTATCTATCTCTCTCTCTCTCTTTCTCTCTCTCTCTCTCTTTCTTTCTCTCTCTCTCTCTCTCTCTCTCT
>NW_028234422.1:38472421-38477421 GCF_977035675.1 Penaeus japonicus | reverse complement strand
TGTGTGTGCATGTACATTAGATTATCAAAATAGTTCCAAACATTTCGAATCGGCTTTTATATTCATGGAATTCTCAGCATAAAAGCATTTCCATTTCAAAATCAAGGGAAGGTGACTGTCGTTTGTTTCCCTCCCGAGATCCGCGCTCTCTCGTATCGTCGCACCAAAACTACAAAGGTCTCATCTTCACCTCATTTTCCTCCTGTTTTCAGCTTTTGATAAGCTACGTCATTATCGTTTTTGTATTCCCAACATCATCAAGAACTTCTCTTTTGAACTAAACACTCTTTATCTAATTCAAATAAATGAGAAAATCAAATGCATGTTTTGTCTGGCTGATGCAACTGAGCCATAGATTTTCATAATGTTGCAATAATTATCCTTCCGGCATATTTCTTCCATATCATGATGCGTTTTACAGAGAACCTTTGTCCTTTTAACATTCATGGTTGAATATCTTTACCTGAAGCTTTCTCTTTCTCATTCCGTCTCTTTCTCTCTTTTTCTCATTCTCTCTCTCTCTCTCTCTCTCTCTCTCTCTCTCTCTCTCTCTCTCTCTCTCTCTCTCTCTCTCTCTCTCTCTCTCTCTCTCTCTCTCGTCGTTCTCGTCTCTCCTCGCTCTCTCTCTCTCTCTCATCTCTTTCTCTCACTCTTTCTCTCATTCTTCGCTCTCTCTCACTCTCTCGCTCTCTCTCCTCTCAGTCTCATCTGTCTCTAACTTCTCTCTCTCTCTCTCTCTCTCTCTCGCTCGCTCTCTCTCTCTCTCTCTCTCTCTCTCTCTCTCTCTCTCTCTCTCTCTCTCTTTCTTTCTCTCTCTCATTCTCTCTCTCTCTATATATATGTGTGTGTGTGTACATACATACACACACACACACACACACACACACACATATATATATATAATATAAATATATATATATAATATATATATATAATATTATATATATAATATAATAATATATATAATGTATATATTATATTATATTTATAGTATATATATATATATATATAGTATATATATATATATAATATATTATTTATAATATATATATATATATATTACATATACTATAGTTGTATATTATATGTAAATATATATAGTATATATAGATATATATAGTATATAATATATATATTATAATTATATATAATGCTATATACATATATATATATTACATATATATATATATATTATATATATATTTATATATATAGTTTAGTATATATATAATATAATATATACGCACATGATATTTTTTCTTTTATACTGTACATGATACCTTCTCTTTCTCTCTATTTCTCTCTTTCTCGTTCTCTCTCTCTCTCTATCTCTCTGCTCTCTCGCTCTTCTCTCTCTCTCTCTCTCTCTCTCTCTCTCTCTCGCTCTCTCCCTTCTCCCTCTCATCGACTCTCTGCTTCTCTCTCTCTCCTCTCACTTCTCTTTCTCTCTATCTCTCTCTTTCATCTTCTCTCTCTCTCTGTCTACTATCATCTCTCTCTTTTCTCTCATCTCTCTCTCTCCTCTCTCTCCTTCCAATCATACATCTCCCTTTGTACTCTCTCTCTCATCTCTCGCTCTCTCTCTCTCTCTCATATATATAATATACTCTCTCGTCTCTCTCTATAGCTGTCTCTCTCTCTCCTCTCTCTCTCCTCAACTGTTCTCTCTCTCTAGTATCATCTCTCTACATCTCTCTCTCTCTCTCTCTCTCTCTCTCGCTCTATTTATATATCTCAATTGCCTCTAATTTCCTCTTTTTCCTTCCTTTTCACTATTTTGTTAGTTTGTGAAGATGAGTGTGTTTTAAGTGTTTGTGTTTAAAAAAAAACATTTTGTTGAAATTAATGTTTATTACCAGTTACATGTCTGGAAACGTTTATAATATGTATATGTATATATATATATATATATAATATGTATCATATATTATTACTTTAATTGTATGTATGTTCTCTGTGTATGTTTGTAGTATATATACAGTGTGATGTTAGTTTCTTTTTTGGTGTTAGCTTTTTGTTGCTGTTCAGTTTTTTCTCTTCTTGTGTAGCTAACGAGTTTTTTTTATTGTATGTTGGGCTATGATGATGATGTGTATGTGTCCGTGTCGTGGTGTGTGTGAGTGTATTAATTCTAAATTCTCTTTTACTACGTGTCGTGTGTACGTGCGTGGTCGTCGTCCGGTGTACTCAAAATCTTAGCGTTCCCTGCGCCAGGTATTGCTACTGTATCGCATTGCAGGTCGATGAGTTAGTTGCCACGCTCGCACAAGTTCGTCTTTAGCAACATCAATGTCACTGTTTGTTATAATTAGCCCAGGGACAAACGCTTCTCCGTGTCCTTTTAGGAAGCGGCAACACTCCTCTTGCGGGAAATACGTGCCGAGTCGAGCCAGTAGGAGCAGTCGCCATGCTATCTCGCAGGAAACTATCGACCTGAGCGTAATGCTATCGCTGCTAGTGTCGCCGCGCAACCAGCCCAGTGCCAGTTTCGAGTCAGATGAGACTCGTGAACTGACAAATTACAGCGCGTTTGTCCGCGATCTGAATTAAAACACAGTTGTTGCCGCTGCGTTAGCCGTCCTATCGTCCGGCCAGCCAAAGCGAAACCATAGACACCTGAAGCGTAGCTGTGATCAGCGGTGAAACACAGTCTAATATGACCAACATACGACAGTATCTCTTGTTATGTCCTTTCGGGCGACCACATGTCTTACACTGTTGATGCTGTCCGCCTATCATAATCATTTTCCGAGTCAGCATTGACATGGTCAATCAGCCGCATTGACTACGCTAAACACAAGCGACTAATGAGACATCCTGTTAACACAGTATCCAAATAAATAAAAAAATGGGAGGGGGGGCGACGGGAGACAAGTGTAGAGAAGCTAATGCTTGACACTTTTTTGAGAGCTGAATAAGGATTCCAAGAGTCCTAGGTGTCCAGCGCGAGAGGCAGAGCGAGGCAGTACCTTGATCGAGCTCCCGTCTCCCAGCTGTGTACCTCGCTGTCTCCCTCCTACATACAGACACCCTTAAGCGAAGGGCCAGTCAGTACTGAGCCGTTGTAGGGTGAGGGCGCTCCCTCCATCTCCTGGCTTCACCTTGTACCATCGATCGTATTGCTAATTGTGTACCTCGTTTTCCCCGTGGTGTGACCTCCGCTCTGAGGGCAAGAGGCTCTCGGGCGAGCTTTCGAGGGCGAGCTTTCGAGGGCGAGCTGTGTGTCCGAGTCTGGACTGTAGGGCTGTCCCTTCCCGGTTTTTCTTTCTTTCTTTCTTTCTTTCTTTTTGTTATCTTTCACTTTCAGTTCGTTTTTTTCTGGTCTGATTCTTAAATTCTATTTTTGTGTTTATTGTTCTCTTTATACTTCATTCATTTATATTTCATTTCATCTTATTTTTATTCCTGTTTTTTAGTCCCCCTTTCTTCGTTCTGTATTTCTCTGCCGTTTATTATCCATACTTTAATTCCCTTTTCTCCCAACCTCTCTCTCTCTCTCTCTCTCTCTCTCTCTCTCTCTCTCTCTCTCTCTCTCTCTCTCTCTCTCTCTCTCTCTCTTTCTATCTCTCTCCTTCTCTCTTTCTCACCAGTCTGCAAGAGACGCCCCAGCACTCTGGACGCTCCTCCTGTGTTTTTCTCAGCGACGTATTAAGAAGTTCACATCCACCCAAGGTAAGACAGCAATGCGCGCGAGAGGATTGGTATACATGTGACTGTTGTATGACCTGGTCATGGTAGGTTAGCTATTGTCTTTCCTTGCGCGCATAGGGGTCATCTTATAATACAGCTGTTGATTGACGCAAATACAAGGACTTATAAACCCGAAAAATGTTGTTACACAGTGACAGACACGGGCGATGAGACAAAACATGCGTGTATTCGAAAAGAGCATCAGTTTAGTTAGAATGTATATGTGTTATGATATTTTTAGTTTTATATAATTATATATATATATATTTATAATATATAGTACTAATATCCTATATATATTTTTATATTCAGTATATATTAATAGATATATATATTTATATAGTATATATATATAGAATGACGCTCTCTTTCTATGACGAGACATTTACGCCAAGAAAAATACATGATGAAATCGATATTCGTGAAATATCGAATATGTTGGAACAAAAACTCAATTACATATAACTTTCTTCAACGACAAAGCAGCGCGACACGCTATAACATGATGATAGTCAAACAGTAAATTATGGGACAAAAATATTTGACTCATAATATAATATTGTATATACTATATATATATATAATATATATATAATAGATTATTTATTATTTATATATTATAATATATATTATAGTATACATATATATAAGAGTAACGATTTATTATATCTCAGTTATATTTGATTATAGTATATATATATATATTAGCCATAAAATATACGCATAAGATGAATGAGCATGAGTAGTGTGTTAGTGTATGTGAAACATGTGGGTGTGAGTCTGTGTGTGATGTGTGCACTATATTAAATATATATTAACATATATCGTACATAATATATGTTATATATAGTATTAATATATATCTATATATATATATTATAAATATATGTATGTATGTAGTAACATGTGATGTTTTATATGTTTTTTTATGTTATGTATTCTGTATTTATACATGTGTGTGTCGTGCTTGCTATTTATATTATATATTAGACTATATCATTGTATATATAATATTATATATATTTATATTTACTATTTATATATTTTATGTATACATTATATTTTATATATATATATATATATACATATAATATAAGTATGTATGTATGTCTGTATGATGTATATGCATATATACAAATACACTCACACACACACCACAGCATCACATTCACATATTTATGTTAATATATTTTATATATATTATATTATATATATATATATATATATATTATATATATATATATACTTATTATATTTCTGTATATGTATTATATAAAATTTATATATTATTTTATATATATATATTTATT
>NW_028234422.1:38462421-38464921 GCF_977035675.1 Penaeus japonicus | reverse complement strand
TTTCAAGTGAGTATCATATTTGGAATTCGGTTTTGTTTTGTTTTTCATTCGATTTAGAATGAGAGATTTTCGTTTCGTATTTTTCTCCAGATTGTTATATACGATTATATGGTTGTGCAGGTGTGGAAATGAGTTCCTGAATGCCACCATCTCAAAACAAACGCTTTATATCAAGTCATACATAATAATTCATGGTAATCTTCGTTTTCATTATTTAACAATTCATTTCCACGATGAAGACAACGAAATTCACAGTATAAAACACCAACAACAAAGTAGAAAGACATTGGCTTATCAAAGGATGCAACACCTCATTTCCACAATGCTCAACACTATGCAACAGCGGAGGGTAAACGAACTTCACACATACGAAGGAACAGAAATTGCTATTCTAATAACAATGCAATCGTGCAATTGAGGAGAAAAGCTTCCAACGCAACACAAAAACCTGTAAATCGGAGCTCAGGGAGAGATAGAGCCCTAAATTGGAATATAATTACCTATGATAATCATTTCCAAGCGGGGAAGCGACCCTTTTTCGTGCAACATCTGAAGGCAAATGCTTGGAAGAAGGGAAATTTACTTAAAAATGAAAATGGAAAATTATTGTCAATATCAAGATACAACTTTCGATGCGATTTTTGCTCCTACTTCCCTGATCATTATATATATATATTTTATAAAATAATATAATATTTTAAAATTAATAATAATTATATTATATATAAATAATTATATATTTTTATATTAAATTTTTTATATTAAAAAAATATTATTGTGTGTGTGTGTGTATATTTTTAATAATAAAAATAAATATAATATATATGAAATTAAAATTAGATAATAAAATGATTTAATAGAGCCTAAATGGAATATAGATACTATGATATCATTTCAAGCTGGGAAGCGACCCTTTCGTGCAAATTGAAGGCATAATGCTGGAAGAAGGGAAATTTACTTAAAATGAAATGGAAATTAGTATGCAATATCACATACATATTTATCGATTTATGCTCTACTATATGATATTATATAATTATATATATATATATATATATATATATTATATAATATATATATATTATATAGGAGAGAGAGTAGATGAGAGAGTAGAGAGGTAGAGATAGAGATATGGAGAGTGAGAGTAGAGAGAGATAGAATAGATAGATAGTAGATACAGATAATATATACATACATATATATATTATTATATATATATATATATATATATATATATATATATACATATATACATATACACCACATATATATATACTTATATATATATATATATATTATATATATATATATATAAATATTATAGGTGTGTGTGTGTGTTGTTGTGTGTGTGTGTGTGTGTGTGTGTGTGGTTAGTAGTTGTATAAATATATATATATTATATATATATATATATATATATATATATATATATATATATATATATATATATATACATATATACACATTTATGTAATGCAAACGGATGGGAAAATCAAATACATTTTTCGTCTGCTTGTTGCAGCTGAGCCATAGATATCCATAATGTTGCAATAATTATCCTTCCAGCATATTTTTTTTTACTAAGAACCTTTGTTCTTTTATAATTTATGGTTGGGTATCTTTACCTGCAGCTTTCTCTCTCTCTCTCTCTCTCTATCTCTCTCTCTCTCTTTATCTATCTATCTATCTATCTATCTATCTGTCTATCTATCTATCTCTACATACATACATATGGCTAGAAAGATAGATTGATGGATAGATAGATAGATAGATAGATTGATTGATTGATTGATACATAGATATAGGTATCTATCTGTGAGATCTACTTCAAGCGCCATCTTGAGGACCAGCGCGCCTTCGCAACAGCGTGGGTGTCGTTGCGCAATCAGGGTGGGCGGCCGGGCGTGGTGGTGAATTTTCACAATTACAGTGATAGAGAGATACAGTAAAGTCGCTTACGACTTGTCTCATTCATTGTTTCTGCAACTCTTTGCCCATGCATGACCAGTAGTGTTGATGCAATGCTGCAAGTCGAGCGATATGAGGATTATATAATATTTAATATATGATACCAAATACATGGATATGAGGATTATATAGTTTATATATGATATCAAATTCATCGATATGAGGATTGTATAGCATGTTTATATATGATATCAAATACATCGATATACAAATAATACATTAACATCACATTCTAGCTAGCATGGCAACCCTAGTGTCTCTCTTAAGCCGAGTCAGGTCGGGTCAACTTTGATGGACGAATAATTCGCACATAGTTGCCACCCCCATTATGTTGGCAATCAAAAGAGCTGAATATCTTTGAATGCCACGCCCCTACATTCCGGTCTACCTTCCCACGCCACCGCCAACGGGAACTGCAGATGGGAAACCTCCAATAGCCAGGATGTTTGGAACTTACAAACAGACAGGGATCGACTGCGTTACCACTGACGCCTGATTTCTCCGCCCGTTTATACGTGTCATAATAGTGTTT
>NW_028234422.1:38428063-38430563 GCF_977035675.1 Penaeus japonicus | reverse complement strand
ATCAACACCATCATCAACATCATCCCCAACACCATTATCATCAACACCATCATCAACATCATCCCCAACACCATTATCATCAACACCATCATCAACATCATCCCCAACACCATTATCATCAACACCATCATCATCATCATCCCCAACACCATTATCATCAACACCATCATCAACATCATCCCCAACACCATTATCATCAACACCATCATCAACATCATCCCCAACACCATTATCATCAACACCATCATCAACATCGTCCCCAACACCATTATCATCAACACCATCATCAACATCATTCCCAACACCATTATCATCAACACCATCATCAACATCATCCCCTACACCATTATCATCAACACCATCATCATCATCCCCAACACCATTATCATCAACACCATCATCATCATCCCCAACACCATTATCATCAACACCATCATCAACATCATCCCCTACACCATTATCATCAACACCATCATCATCATCCCCAACACCATTATCATCAACACCATCATCAACATCATCCCCAACACCATTATCATCAACACCATCATCAACATCATCCCCAACACCATTATCATCAACACCATCATCAACATCGTCCCCAACACCATTATCATCAACACCATCATCAACATCATCCCCAACACCATTATCATCAACACCATCATCAACATCATCCCCAACACCATTATCATCAACACCATCATCAACATCCCCCCCACCACCATCATCAACACCATCATCAACATCATCCCCAACACCATTATCATCAACACCATCATCAACATCATCCCCAACACCATTATCATCAACACCATCATCAACATCATCCCCAACACCATTATCATCAACACCATCATCAACATCATCCCCAACACCATTATCATCAACACCATCATCAACATCGTCCCCAACACCATTATCATCAACACCATCATCAACATCATCCCCAACACCATTATCATCATCAACATCATCAACATCATCCCCAACACCATTATCATCAACACCATCATCAACATCATCCCCAACACCATTATCATTATCACCACCAACACCATCATCAACATCATCCCCAACACCATTATCATCAACACCATCATCAACATCATCCCCAACACCATTATCATCAACACCATCATCAACATCATCCCCAACACCATTATCATCAACACCATCATCAACATCATCCCCAACACCATTATCATCAACACCATCATCACCAACACCATTATCATCAACACCATCATCAACATCATCCCCAACACCATTATCATCAACACCATCATCAACATCATCCCCAACACCATTATCATCAACACCATCATCAATATCATCCCCAACACCATTATCATCAACACCATCATCAACATCATCCCCAACACCATTATCATCAACACCATCATCAACATCATCCCCAACACCATTATCATCAACACCATCATCAACATCATCAACATCATCCCCAACACCATTATCATCAACACCATCATCAACATCATCCCCAACACCATTATCATCATCAACATCATCAACATCATCCCCAACACCATTATCATCAACACCATCATCAATATCATCCCCAACACCATTATCATCAACACCATCATCAACATCATCCCCAACACCATTATCATCAACACCTTCATCAACATCATCCCCAACACCATTATCATCAACACCATCATCAACATCATCCCCAACACCATTATCATCAACACCATCATCAACATCATCCCCAACACCATTATCATCATCAACATCATCCCCAACACCATTATCATCAACACCATCATCAATATCATCCCCAACACCATTATCATCAACACCATCATCAACATCATCCCCAACACCATTATCATCAACACCATCATCAACATCATCCCCAACACCATTATCATCAACACCATCATCAACATCATCCCCAACACCATTATCATCAACACCATCATCAACATCATCCCCAACACCATTATCATCAACACCATCATCAACATCATCCCCAACACCATTATCATCAACATCATCCCCAACACCATTATCATCAACACCATCATCAACATCATCCCCAACACCATTATCATTACCACCAACACCATCATCAACATCAACACCACCACCACCACCGACAGCAACATCAGCAGCGCCATAAATCAATTCCAATTACAAATCCCACTGATCCGATAATTAGATTATTTTCCTTTATAATGAAATAACATGTAATATTCACACTTCGAGAGATTAATATAAAAAAGCAATGAAAAGAAAAGAAAAAAAAAACTCGGAAAATTAAAATAATCTGAATATGAAATTTTGATTGACTGTGACGAGTCTTAATCCTATCGTTGTCAATGGGAAAAAGTATATATATATACACATATATCTATTATTTTCTTTTAGATGAAGATAATTTTATAATAGAGCATAAGGAAGATGTATTTCCGTTGCTTTTATCACATTTAATCTCAGATCTAAGCCACAAACGGTAGATTATATTCTA
>NW_028234422.1:38398063-38405563 GCF_977035675.1 Penaeus japonicus | reverse complement strand
TCTATATGTAACTAACTGTTCGACTTTCTGTATGTGTGACTGACTGTTTGACTCTCTGTATGTGTGACTGACTGTTTGATTCTCTGTATGTATGACTGACTGTTTGACTCTCTGTATGTGTGACTGACTGTTTGACTCTCTGGATGTGTGACTGACTGTTTGACTCTCTGGATGTGTGACTGACTGTTTGACTCTCTGGATGTGTGACTGACTGTTTGACTCTCTGGATGTGTGTCTGACTGTTTGACTCTCTGTATGTGTGACTGACTGTTTGACTCTCTGTATGTGTGACTGACTGTTTGATCCTTTGTATGTGTGACTGACTGTTTGATTCTCTGGATGTGTGACTGACTGTTTGATTCTCTGTATGTGTGACTGACTGTTTGATTCTCTGTATGTGTGACTGACTGTTTGACTCTCTGTATGTGTGACTGACTGTTTGATTCTCTGTATGTGTGACTGACTGTTTGATCCTCTGTATGTGTGACTGACTGTTCGACTCTCTGTATGTGTGACTGACTGTTTGACTCTCTGTATGTGTGACTGACTGTTTGATCCTCTGTATGTGTGACTGACTGTTTGATTCTCTGTATGTGTGACTGACTGTTTGATTCTCTGTATGTGTGACTGACTGTTTGATTCTCTGTATGTGTGACTGACTGTTTGACTCTCTGTATGTGTGACTGACTGTTTGATTCTCTGTATGTGTGACTGACTGTTTGATCCTCTGTATGTGTGACTGACTGTTTGATTCTCTGTATGTGTGACTGACTGTTTGATCCTCTGTATGTGTGACTGACTGTTCGACTCTCTGTATGTGTGACTGACTGTTTGATCCTCTGTATGTGTGACTGACTGTTCGACTCTCTGTATGTGTGACTGACTGTTTGATTCTCTGTATGTGTGACTGACTGTTTGACTCTCTGTATGTGTGACTGACTGTTTGACTCTCTGTATGTGTGACTGACTGTTTGACTCTCTGTATGTGTGACTGACTGTTTGACTCTCTGTATGTGTGACTGACTGTTTGACTCTCTGTATGTGTGACTGACTGTTTGACTCTCTGTATGTGTGACTGACTGTTCGACTCTCTGGATGTGTGACTGACTGTTTGACTCTCTGTATGTGTGACTGACTGTTTGATTCTCTGTATGTGTGACTGACTGTTTGATTCTCTGTATGTGTGACTGACTGTTTGATCCTCTGTATGTGTGACTGACTGTTCGACTCTCTGTATGTGTGACTGACTGTTTGACTCTCTGTATGTGTGACTGACTGTTCGACTCTCTGTATGTGTGACTGACTGTTTGACTCTCTGGATGTGTGACTGACTGTTTGATTCTCTGTATGTGTGACTGACTGTTTGATTCTCTGTATGTGTGACTGACTGTTTGATTCTCTGTATGTGTGACTGACTGTTCGACTCTCTGTATGTGTGACTGACTGTTTGATTCTCTGTATGTGTGACTGACTGTTTGATTCTCTGTATGTGTGACTGACTGTTTGACTCTCTGTATGTGTGACTGACTGTTTGACTCTCTGGATGTGTGACTGACTGTTTGATTCTCTGTATGTGTGACTGACTGTTCG
The DNA here is from genome assembly GCF_977035675.1 of Penaeus japonicus. Lineage (NCBI taxonomy): Eukaryota > Metazoa > Arthropoda > Malacostraca > Decapoda > Penaeidae > Penaeus > Penaeus japonicus. The sequence goes on along the minus strand of NW_028234422.1, from coordinate 38,403,973 downwards.
ACTCTCTGTATGTGTGACTGACTGTTTGACTCTCTGTATGTGTGACTGACTGTTTGATTCTCTGTATGTGTGACTGACTGTTTGACTCTCTGTATGTGTGACTGACTGTTTGACTCTCTGTATGTGTGACTGACTGTTTGACTCTCTGTATGTGTGACTGACTGTTTGATTCTCTGTATGTGTGACTGACTGTTTGACTCTCTGTATGTGTGACTGACTGTTTGACTCTCTGGATGTGTGACTGACTGTTTGATTCTCTGTATGTGTGACTGACTGTTTGATCCTCTGTATGTGTGACTGACTGTTTGATTCTCTGTATGTGTGACTGACTGTTTGATTCTCTGTATGTGTGACTGACTGTTTGATTCTCTGTATGTGTGACTGACTGTTCGACTCTCTGTATGTGTGACTGACTGTTTGACTCTCTGTATGTGTGACTGACTGTTCGACTCTCTGTATGTGTGACCTCTGACTTCTGTTTGTCGGACGGGGAAACTAACTGACTGACTGATTGACCGGTGGATAAACAGACCAACTAACAACCACCCAGACCGAGAGTTATAAAATCAGTCAAACAAACGAACGTACATAAAATAGGAGGGAAAGGCAATACAAGACACGGGAATAAAGAAAGGTACCGAAAGAGAGGAGAGAAATGGGAGAGAGAGAGAGAGAGAGAGAGAGAGAGAGAGAGAGAGAGAGAGAGAGAGAGAGAGAGAGAGAGAGAGAGAGAGAGAGAGAGAGAGAGAGAGAGATAAGAGAGCCAGATAAAGAATATGAAACAAAATCATAGGTTTAAGCTACGACTAAAAAAACGTTATAATCATCTTCCTCTGCTAATGCACTGTCTCTAGTTCCTATTCATTATGTTTTTCATCTGTAATTTGGGTGAATAATAATGTAAATATACAACGGCATTTTTCTCATGCTTTTCTTCCGTGTAGGTAAGTGAGAGTATATTATATGTATTCTATTTCTCTTTATGTGTAAGTTTTGGGGAAATGCTAAACAATGCGTGTTTTTTTGTTTCTTTTACTTTAGCTATTGTTCATCTACCTCAGAATATCACATTTCCTCTTATTCTCTCTCTCTCTCTCTCTCTCTCTCTCTCTCTCTCTCTCTCTCTCTCTCTCTCTCTCTCTCTCTCTCTCTCTCTCTCTCTCTCTCTCTCTCTCTCTCTCTCTCTCTCTTTCTCTTTCTCTTCCCCTTTTTTATATTTAATTATCTATCAGCTACACAGATAAAAACAGCATGCCACATACAAGTTCTTTGAATACAGATAACTTTCATTTTTGGTGAATCTATCTATCTAAACTAACACACGTAAGCAGCTGCATAACCATATTTGGCCTTAGTTTTTTGTATATGCGAACTATTTTACTTGTGTGTTTAATATTACAAACTATTTTTCTTATTCGTTTAATATTTACAAACTCTTTTACTTATTTTCTTTATCGCATTTCATTTAACAGAATAAAGTGGTGACGGTGGACGGGTCAAAGGTCAAGCTGCAAATCTGGGACACGGCAGGTCAAGAGAGGTTCAGGAGCGTGACCCATGCATACTACAGAGACGCCCACGGTCAGTCCGGATGGAGGTTAAGGGCGGTGGTGACGTTTTTTTTTTTCTTCTTCTTCTTCTTCTTCTTCTTCTTCTTCTTCTTCTTCTTCTTCTTCTTCTTCTTCTTCTTCTTGATAGGGGGGGGGGGTCTCAGTAGCCATGATAGAGGATGTTTGTTTCTTTGCTTGTTTGTGACATTTTATAGTTTGTTGTACTTGTTTTTTGTTTGTTTGTTTTTGGAGGGAGAGGGGATGAAGTGGATGAGGAGTATCTTACGATAAGGATTCTTTATATTCTTTTGTTGGAAGGAGATAGAGAGAGAAAAAGAGAAACAGAGACAGCCAAACAGACAGACAGACAGATACAGTAATATTTAGTGGATAGACAGACAGACAAGCAGAACCAAGAACCAAAGAGAATGTTCTTCTATCAGCCTGTTCTCAATAGACAGGATGTACTTCCCACCGGACACTAAGCAATAACATCTCTCTATTTTCTCTTGATTATATTTTCTCTATGTCATTGTATTGATTTTTACAATGAGATGTTTCTTTTCCATTTTGTTTTAAATATTCTTCTTTTTCATATCAATACAGGGCTTCAAATATGTATATATATATATATATATATATATAATATATATATATATATATATATATATATATATATAATATAATATATATATATATATATATATTTTTTTTTTTTTTTTTTTTTTTTTTTTTTTTTTTGTTTTGTCTTTGGTGATGATTTTGATATGATGATTTCCATTTTCTAATCTTTATTCTGGTATTTTGAAATTGATATCATGGACTTTAATTTCTTCTTTTCTTCTCTTTCTTCATATACTGCTTTGTTTTGCCGTTGATTTGGTTGTTGTTTTTCTTTCTCTTCTGCTTCTTCTTCTTCTTCTTTTTCATCTTCATAATCTTCGCTTTTTTCGTCTCCGGGTTCTTTTTCTCATCGTCTTATTATAATTTATTCTTAATCATCGTCATCCTCACACTAATTTCCTCTATCATATTTTCCTTATTTCTCCTCCTCTTCTTTTGTTTCACGTTACTTAATAAATGTTATGTGCGTTACAATACTTATTACAAACACAATAGCATTTGTGACACTGTATCTTTGTATCAACGTTAGACCATTCACTCTAGTATCAGTCCACAACATCGTTCTTCATCATACTGCTACGAAAAGCCATTGTCATCATATCACACCAGTGCACCATCCACTTAATTACATCACACCATCATACCACAAAAAATCACATCGTCACATCATATCACCAGCCTCCGCCATGCCAGCACTCAACGTCATGCCACTTTACCACTTTATTCTTGCCTCATCAAACACACACCCGTGCAGAGCCAAGAAGTCTAGAGCGCAAAAAGCAAAATGGAAAAGGAGAGTAGATTAATGTATAAAACGCAGCTGTGATATGAAACTTGGCCTTTTGGTGTTTCTACCTGAAAAGGAGTCTATTTTTTACTCTCTCGTTCTCTCTCTCTCTATCTATCTATCTATCTATCTCTTTTTCTCATTCTCTCCTCACTCTCTCACTCTCTCTCTCTCATCCTCTCTCTCTCACTTTTTCCCTCTCTGTCCCTTTCGCTCTCTCTATCTTTTTCTTTCTCTATCTTTCTCTCTTTCCCTCTCTTTTTTTCTCTCTCTCTCAGTCTCTTTCTCTATCTATCTATCTATCTATCTATCTATCTATCTATCTAATTCTTTCTCTCTTTCGCTTTCTCTCATTCTCTCTCTCTGTTTCTTTTTCTCTCCAATTCTCTCTTCCTCTTCATCTTTCCCTGTCTCTCATTCCCTCTCTCTGTTTCTCTTTCTCTCCCATTTTCTCTTTCTCTTCATCTTTCCCTTTCTCTCATTCTCTCTCTCTGTTTCTCTTTCTCTCCCATTTTCTCTTTCTCTTCATCTTTCCCTTTCTCTCATTCTCTCTGTATCCCTCACCTTCCCCATAAGCAATTTAATGATGAACTACAGCCGAGGATAAAGGGAAATGGAAGAAAATATTATTGATAATAATGGTGACGATAATAATGATAATAATTGTAATAATAGTAGGAAGAAACAACAGAATTTGTATCCCATTGTCTCCCCTTTCCCCCTTCCCCTTGTGAACAAAACAACGACGTCTATATCCCACTCTCTTCCATTTCCCCTTGTGAACAAAACAACGACATCTGTATCCCACTCTCTACCCTTTTCCCTTATGAAAAAAACAAAGATGTCTATATCCCACTCTCTCCCCTTCCCCCTTGTGAACAAAACAACGACGTCTGTATCCCACTCTCTCCCCTTTCCCCTTGTGAACAAAACAACGACGTCTGTATCTCACTCTCTCCCCTTTCCCCTCGTGAACAAAACAACGACGTCTGTATCCCACTCTCTTCCCTTTTCCCTTGTGAACATAAATACAACGTCTGTATCCCACTCTCTCCCCTTTCCCCTTGTGAACAAAACAATTACGTCTGTATCTCACTCTCTCCCCTTTCCCCTTGTGAACAAAACAACGACGTCTGTATCCCACTCTCTCCCCTTTCCCCTTGTGAACAAAACAACGACGTCTGTATCTCACTCTCTCCCCTTTCCCCTTGTGAACAAAACAACGACGTCTGTATCTCACTCTCTCCCCTTTCCCCTTGTGAACAAAACAACGACGTCTGTATCCCACTCTCTCCCCTTTCCCCTTGTGAACAAAACAACGACGTCTGTATCCCACTCTCTCCCCTTTCCCCTTGTGAACAAAACAACGACGTCTGTATCCCACTCTCTCCCCTTTCCCCTTGTGAACAAAACAACGACGTCTGTATCTCACTCTCTCCCCTTTCCCCTTGTGAACAAAACAACGACGTCTGTATCCCACTCTCTCCCCTTTCCCCTTGTGAACAAAACAATTACGTCTGTATCTCACTCTCTCCCCTTTCCCCTTGTGAACAAAACAACGACGTCTGTATCGCACTCTCTCTCCCCTTTCCCCTTTCCCCTTATAAACAAAACAATGACGTCTGTCTCTTCCCTTTTCCCTTGTGAACAAAACACGACGTCTGTATCCCACTCTCTCCCCTTTCCCCTTGTGAACAAAACAACGACGTCTGTATCCCACTCTCTCCCCTTTCCCCTTGTGAACAAAACAACGACGTCTGTATCGCACTCTCTCCCCTTTCCCCTTGTGAACAAAACAACGACGTCTGTATCCCACTCTCTCCCCTTTCCCCTTGTGAACAAAACAACGACGTCTGTATCCCACTCTCTCCCCTTTCCCCTTGTGAACAAAACAACGACGTCTGTATCGCACTCTCTCCCTTTCCCCTTGTGAACAAAACAACGACGTCTGTATCCCACTCTCTCCCCTTTCCCCTTGTGAACAAAACAACGACGTCTGTATCCCACTCTCTCCCCTTTCCCCTTGTGAACAAAACAACGACGTCTGTATCTCACTCTCTCCCCTTTCCCCTTGTGAACAAAACAACGACGTCTGTATCCCACTCTCTCCCCTTTCCCCTTGTGAACAAAACAACGACGTCTGTATAACACTCTCTCCCCTTTCCCCTTGTGAACAAAACAACGACGTCTGTATCCCACTCTCTCCCCTTTCCCCTTGTGAACAAAACAACGACGTCTGTATCTCACTCTCTCCCCTTTCCCCTTGTGAACAAAACAACGACGTCTGTATCCCACTCTCTCCCCTTTCCCCTTGTGAACAAAACAACGACGTCTGTATCTCACTCTCTCCCCTTTCCCCTTGTGAACAAAACAACGACGTCTGTATCCCACTCTCTCCCCTTTCCCCTTGTGAACAAAACAACGACGTCTGTATCTCACTCTCTCTCCCCTTTCCCCTTGTGAACAAAACAACGACGTCTGTATCCCACTCTCTCCCCTTTCCCCTTGTGAACAAAACAACGACGTCTGTATCTCACTCTCTCCCCTTTCCCCTTGTGAACAAAACAACGACGTCTGTATCCCACTCTCTCCCCTTTCCCCTTGTGAACAAAACAACGATGTCTGTATCTCACTCTCTCCCCTTTCCCCTTGTGAACAAAACAACGATGTCTGTATCTCACTCTCTCCCCTTTCCCCTTGTGAACAAAACAACGATGTCTGTATCTCACTCTCTCCCCTTTCCCCTTGTGAACAAAACAACGACGTCTGTATCCCACTCTCTCCCCTTTCCCCTTGTGAACAAAACAACGATGTCTGTATCTCACTCTCTCCCCTTTCCCCTTGTGAACAAAACAACGACGTCTGTATCTCACTCTCTCCCCTTTCCCCATGTGAACAAAACAACGACGTCTGTATCTCACTCTCTCCCCTTTCCCCTTGTGAACAAAA